>NW_025721593.1:0-19124 GCF_922984935.1 Meles meles | reverse complement strand
GGCCTTCCTCTGTGCATAAGGGATCTCTTCCCTTAGCTGGTCTCCAGAGCTCCTGTCTAAAATTATGATTCAACAGTTTCACAATCAGATGTCTGGATATCTTTCTAGATTCCATGATTTTGGGGGCAGACCTTTCTGCCTCTAGGATATGAACACTGGTTCTCTTCCCCAGATTGGGAAAAATTTCATGGAGAGTTTGTTCAACTATAACTACTAGTCTTCTTTCTTTCTCGCTGCCCACCCACCACCCCCCCATAGGATCTCAATAATTCAGACATTGAAACATTTCATGGTGTCATTTATTTCCCTAATTCTGTTTTCATGGCTTCTAAGCTGATTGTTCCAGGCCTCCTCCTGATCCTCTTTCTCTATCAGTTTGTCCTCTAGATCACTAATTCTACTTCTGTCCCAGTTACCCTAGCTGTTAGAGAATTTAGATTAGATTGGATCACATTAATAGCATTTGTAACTTCTTCCCAGGTGGCTTTCACTTCTGCCCTAATTGATTCCTTGATTCCATGTTATCATTAATGGTTTTCTCCAACCTAGCCATTGTCTGGATAATTGTTAGCCTGAATTCCCTTTGCTGCATACTATTTATGTCCATTTCCAATAGCTCTGATGGAGAGGGCACAGTATCTGAATTTTTCCTTTTTACTTTCCTTTTTACTTTCTTTTTGATGGTGACTCCTGATTGCTCTGAAACATTCCAAGGTGCACCTTGCCTGAATTGTTGTTGATCAGCTATACATCCCCTTAAGCACCTCCCACCAAAATGACTAGAAGGAGGAAGACCCAACCTGGTAGAAGTTAAAAATGCTATCAATGAGATCCAATCTAGTCTAACTACTCTAACAGCTAGGATAACCAAGGCAGAAGATAAAATTAGTGATCTAGAAGAAAAACTGATAGAAAAGAAGGATCAGGAGGAGGCCTGGAACAAACAGCTTAGAAGGCATGAAAACAGAATTAGGGAAATAAATGATGGCATGAAACGTTCCAATGTCAGAATTATTGGGATCCTTTAAGGAGGTGGGGAAAAAGAGAAGATTAGAACATATAGTTGAAGATATAGTTGAACATATAATAAACACTGGATGAAAATTTCCCTAATCTGGGTAATGGAACAAGTGTTCGTGTCCTAGAGGCAGAAAGGACAGCCCCCAAGATCAACGAGTGTAGAAAGATCTCCGGGCAAATAATTGTGAATTTCACCAGTCATAAATTCAGGGAGGATGTCTTAAGAGCAGCTAGGGGAAGAGATTCCTTATGTACAGAGGCAGGACCATCAGAATAATGTCAGACCTGGCCACAGAAACCTGGGAAGCCAGAGAGAGCTGGCAAGACATATTCAGGGCACTAACTTAGATGAACATGCAGCCAAGAACACTTTATCCAGCAAGGATGACATTCAGAACGGAGGGAGAGATAAAGAGCTTCTAAGACTGGCAAGATTTAAAGGAGTATGTGACTACCAAACCAGCACTACAAGAAATATTAAGGGGTGGTTCTATAAAAGAGGAAAGAACCCTAGAGTGTCATAAAACAGAAACGTGGAGAGGCAATCTATAGAAACAAGGACTTCACAGGCAACAGGATGTCAATTAAAACTAATCTTTCAATAATCACTCTCAACGTGAACAGCCTAAATTCTCCCATAAAATAGCACAGGGATGCAGACTGGATGAAAAGACCTGTCTGTGTGCTGTCTACAAGAGACACATTTGGAACCTAAAGATACATTCAGACTGAAAGTGAAGGGATGGATAAGCATCTTTCATGCCAATGGGCTTCAAAAGAAAGCTGGGGTAGTGATTCTCATATCAGATAAATTAGATTTTAAGCTAAAGACTGTAGTCAGAGATAGAGAATAACACTAATATATTGGGATCTAAATTAAAAAAAATATGAAGATGATCTCAATTTTAGTTTCAACCATAGTACTAATTAATGATATTATCTTTGAAAAATTTATTGAACTATGAACTTCAGATTGTACATCAGTAAAAAGTAAAAAGAAAAAATATATATTTCAAATATTTACCTTAAACCTAAAATGAGAAAAAAAATATATTCACATCTACATGAAATATGTATTTTGTAAAATGAAAAGGCTACATAAAAAAAAACTAGCTCATGGGGTACCTGGGTGGCTCAGTGGGTTAAAGCCTCTGCCTTCAGCTCCAGTCATGATCCCAGGGTTCTGGGATGGAGCCCCACATCGGGCTCTCTGCTCAGCAGGGAGCCTGCTTCCCTTCCTCTCTCTCTGCCTGCCTCTCTGTCTACTTGTGATCTCTGTCTGTCAAATAAATAATAGATTTTAAAAATCTTAGAAAAAAAAAAAACTAACTCATATATGTCATAGCCAGAAATTCATTAGTAATGCAATGTGTGAATATTGTTAATCCGGTTAAGATTTTGATACATATTGAGATGAACAATAAAAGATTTTTTAAAAGACATCAGCAAAGGGGCGCCTGGGTGGCTCAGTGGGTTAAAGCCTCTGCTTTCAGCTCGGGTCATGATCCCAGGGTACTGGGATCGAGCCCTGCATCGGGCTCTCTGCTCGGCGGGGAGCCTGCTTCCTCCCCTCTCTCTCTCTGCCTACTTGTGATATCTGTCTGTCAAATAAATAAATAAAATCTTAAAAAAAAATAAGACATCAGCAAAAAGCAGGACAGTGCAATAAGGATAGCTATTAGCTTCTTCAGCTCTTATAATCGCATTCTTCTTTATAGTCTCAGAGGGGATTTATTGACAGAAAACATTCATCCACTCCCTTAATGGGCATAGTAAAGCCCTCCTACTTCTCTCTGTACACTGAACCTGGTCACACTCCATTAGCCCATCTGAACGAGACTGGATTCAACCAGAGAAGCAGACAGAACTGCAAGAAAAAAAAGGATGATTATTTTCTAACTGTCTTGACTTCTGCTTCTGATATTCTCCATTATAGTTGTTGAAAATATGCCCTTAATTTTCTTTTTACCTATTTGTAAGTGAAAAAAAAAAAAACAAATTTACTTTTCTCTTGAATCTTTTTGTATAGCACATTAAAAATTGTATTTTTGCTTTCTAATTATGTGCATGCAGAAGAATATGCACATTTCCTATATAATTGGATAATGTATTTGTTTTCCTGAAATTGAAATTTGGCAGATGAGCTATTGATAATTTTTGAGGGTTAGAAATAAATATCTCAATCAGATTTATATGATTTATATGAAACTGACAGTGGGTGACTTAATACCCAAATTATCTACTATGTAGCAAAGACCAGGTCCCCCAAAATTCTGAGGCATAGTTACAGCCTGTGGGCTCAACTCAATGCAGTTGTGTTCTCTTAAGCAGACCATAAGAATCTGAATTCCTTAATGTGTAAAATGAGAAAATAAGATGAATATGTACCTTGTAGAGTCTTGGGAAAGATAAAATAGGATAAAGCATTAGAACAATTCCTAGGATGCTGTCAGCTTCAAATAAAGTTTAACATTAATCCACCACCACGGTCAATGAATTTACATGTTAAATACGCATTAAGTTGTTTATATGAAGCTCAAGGAATTATATTAGAAAAGAGTCACTATGAACAGAAGGGCCAGTCGCCATGCATACAACAGACAGTGTTCCCTTTTGTGTCTGGTATCCCAGGTGGACTGTTCAGCGTATCTTAATGGCAGGACCCACATTTACAAAAGCACAGCAAAGATTTCCCAGTACCCACCAAGTAACTTTGTGGTCTCCTTTCATTCACTCAGCAAGCGGTTTCAAGGCCTTCACATTTATTGCTCACTGTGCTGATCCTTAATTTATTTTGACCACAAATCCAGACTTTGTCAGCAGATGTGTTTTGCAATTTATCAGGCTACATTTTTATTTTTCACAGGTCTCAAATTTCATCTTTCAGTGAGGGTGGGATGTGATAGAAAGGCTATTGTTGTTGATGTAATTTGACAAAATTTGTTAAATATCTACATTAAGAATTCAAAAATCATTTGCAGTGTTCTCAACTGCCTTATCAACTGAGAATATTAATAATTTGATGTTTTAATTAGTCTTAGAACTATGAAAAAAGTATAAAAATATTTTTAAAAGTATAAGACATATTTGAAACTAGTAAATTCTTCTGAAATATCTAGACATGATAACTGCCACTAAGCTCTTCCCAGAAAGAGGAGTCATTATTTGCTTTCTCTTAGTAAGGACTTCTGAATTTTGAGATTTGACATGTCAGAAATTAAAAGGTTGCAAAAGTTTAAACTTCAGAACAGAAAATGTCAAAGGAGGTATTATTCTCTGAAGAAAGGTCAGATGTATTCTGTGTTAATTGTTTTATTTATTTTGTAGTTATTTCAGAATTCTGCTTTAAATTGCATTTCTACTTTTGTCTCTGAATAGACTGACTGTGACCTCATTAACTGTAATTAGATTTAATTTGTTTTTGATTCATCTTTAGCATCTGATAGAGAGGCTGGCTGTGAACAGCAAGATAAAGTAGTAAACAGTAAATTGGAGTCAGAAATATCGTAGTGTTGTTTCAACTTTCCTTTCTGAATCTCAGTTCCATGAGCAATTAATTGCTATGTGCATTAAAGCAGATAACATTTGGGGAAACAACTAAAGCCTTCTCTGATAAATAGCAATGACTGTCTAAATACTACTTCCTTGTCCTCTGAAATATAGAGTAGATAGTAAAAATTTTAAGATGAATTTCAACTTGGAAAAACATGTACTGGATACAAATTAGATAGATTTCTCATAAAGTTATGCTTAATCAGGGTTAAAATAAGATTATATATATATATATATATATACATATATATACATACATGTATATGCATATACATATGTACATGCACATACACATATGTATATACGTATATGTGTGTGTATATATATATACATATATATATAACAGCCATCTCTTACATAGATTCTGCATAATTATTACTGTACCTATTAGCTATTTAATCATTAGTCATCTGTAACCAGTAATGGTCCAAACACTTTCCTCATTTAATCCTAAGCATATGCAAGATTTAACATTATTCTTTTCCTCTTTTTTATGTATGTAGAATGAATGGAGGAAGAGTGTGGAGAGGATAAGCTGGACCCACAGCCAGTCTGGCTTCAGAGTTGGAACTCCAAAATGGTGCCCCTCGGCTATCTAAGAGTTTGGTCATTGGTTAGGATCATGATCTGTTTGAGGGGGATTTGTGGGTTACTCCATACAATCACAGTGCCTCACTGTGGGGTTCAAGAATTTCATATAGATTTTCCCCCAAATTTTGTTGAGGTTACTTTTCATTTTTCTTTATTATTTTTTTCTTTTTCTCTTTTTAAATTTAAATTCAATTAGTGAATCCTTGGCTTTTGATATAATGTTCAATGGTTCATTAGATTGTTCTTTTTGGGGTATTACTGACATATAATTATACTAGTTTCCATTGTACAAAGTAATGATTTGATAATTCTGTGCAATGTGAAATTATTTTTTCTTATATAAAATTTTTAATGATTTTTTTTCTTATATAGAATGCACCTTAAAGAGTTTTTAAGATCTCAGTTGAAGGGACATCTGGGTGACTCAGTCAGCTGGGCATCTACTTTTGTCTTGGGTCATGATCTGGGGTCCTGGGATTGAGTTCTGTATTGGGCTCCCTGCTCAGCAGGGAGTCTGCTTCTCCCTCTCCCTCTGCCTGCCGCTCTCCCTGCTGTGCTCTCCCTCTGTCAAATAAATGAAATTTAAAAAAAAAAAAAATCTCAGTTGGATTCTTAGACCAGAGAGATTAATGATATTTTGATTATCTACAATAAAAATTCTAGAAGGGGAGATTTGTGTGTGTGTGTGTGTGTGTGTGTGTGTGTGTGTGTGTATGCATATATATATGCACACATATATATACATACGTATATATATGCACACACACATTTAAATACATATATACATATGTATACATATATTTGTATACATATATACATACACACACATATATGTATATATATAAATATACATATATGTGTATATATATATAAATATATATATATAAATATATATATATATAAATTTTACATTTTGATTCATTTTTTGTGTTTGGTTAGGGCAACAGCTAACCTAAAAAATTGTACATGCTTATTGGTAAAGGATACTATAGAAAAAGGAAAACTCACGATACAATGAACAATGCAACCTCCCAAATGGTAAATTTATATAATTACAGATAATTTGTATTCTCTAAATCCATAAAACCATGGAATTTTTTTCTAATAACATAATTGGGTTCTCATTCTCTCTTTCTCTCTCAACACATTCATTTCAGTGGGTGGTGGTTCGTGATTGATTCATTAATCCCAAAACTTCCCTAGGTTGCCCAGGTGAAATCACATGGAGAACGCCAACTGGCTAGCTAACCATACTGGGAGATCAGATTTCATCCTGGTGGGAATCTTCAGTGAATCCAAACACCCAGCTCTCCTTTGTTTGGTCATTTTCGTGCTTTTCCTAATGGCCGTGTCTGGAAACACCATCTTGATACTATTGATACATTCCGATGCCCACCTCCACACCCCCATGTATTTTTTCATTAGCCAGCTATCTCTCATGGACATGATGTATATTTCTGTTACTGTGCCCAAGATGCTCATGGACCAAGTCATGGGTATGAACAAGATCTCAGACATAGAATGTGGGATACAAATGTTTCTCTATCTGACACTAGCAGGTTCAGAATTTTTTCTTCTAGCCTCTATGGCCTATGACCGCTATGTGGCCATCTGCCATCCTCTTCATTACCCTGTCCTCATGAACCATCGCGTGTTACACCTTCTATCATCTGGCTGCTGGTTCCTGGGCTCAGTGGATGGCTTCTTGTTTACTCCCATCACCATGACCTTCCCCTTCTGCAGATCTCGGGAGATACATCATTTTTTCTGTGAAGTCCCTGCTGTATTGAAACTCTCTTGTTCGGACACTTCCATCTATGAGATTTTCATGTACCTGTGCTGTGTCCTTATGCTTCTCATTCCTGTGATAGTCATTTCAGGCTCTTACTACTTTATCCTCATCACCATCCATAGGATGAACTCAGCAGAAGGACAGAAGAAGGCCTTTGTCACTTGTTCTTCCCACATGACTGTGGTCATCCTCTTCTATGGGGCTGCCATTTATACTTACATGCTCCCCAAATCCTACCATACACCAGAGAAGGACATCATGGTATCTGTCTTTTACACCATACTCACTCCTGTGCTCAACCCTTTGATCTATAGTCTAAGAAATAAGAATGTTATGGGAGCTCTGAAGAAAATGTTGAATGTGGGACCTGTCTTTTAAGAAACTACAAAGTAGGGGCACCTGGATGGTTCAGTAGGTTAAGCATCTGCCTTTGGCTCAGGTCATGATCCCAGAGTTCTGGGATCAAACCATACACTGGGCTTCTTGCTCAGTGAGGAGTCTGCTTCTCCTTCTGCCCCTTCCACCCACTCATTCTCTCTCTCTCAAATAAGTAAAATATTTTTTTAAAAGAAACCATGGAGTAGGAAACTTTTAAATATTGCCTCTCTGTATTAAAAAAAAGAAACCTCTTTTTAATTTTTTAAAAAATATCTTTAATTTTCTAATTCTTATTCTTTCAAAACATATATACAATTATATTATAGTGATGTTATATTTATTGAAGTTGATAAATACACTCTGACACTGTAGAACACCCATATTCTTAGGAAATACATAATTAAAATATTTAGAGAAAGAAAATCATGTGATTCTATGTAATTGATTGAAATGAGGGAGTGAGAGAAGGGTGATGTAAAGAAAGAGGTTAAAAAAAAAGCTAACTGTTGAGTCTGGGTAAAAGGTATGTGGCTGTGGTTTACACCATTCTTATTCATACTACTTTTATGTAAGTGTAAAATTTTTCCACACAAACAGTTAAAATATCACTTGTCCTACATTTATAAGCTTTGTATTCTGTTTGTTGACAGTGTAAGTGACAATCTTATAAAATGTGCTCATTTCAATGTGACTAATTATTACTGTGACAATCCTGTCATCTTCCTACCTTCTATCATCCCTTAATATGATAGACCACAATGATATGCACTATGTGGACCTGGTCCAAAACTGAAAGCACCTAGTGGTTAAACTTTAGGTTTAGTATCTATGCTTGCATAAGAAACTGTGGGACAAATGTGAACTCAGAATGGAAGGAAGATTTAGGGGAGGTACCCTGCTTGAGGTGATGTCTGAACAGAGTTTTGAAGTATGTAATTTATTAGACAAAATAAGAGAAGCATGATATCAAATATTCAAATTTAGTCATTTATTCAATAAACATTTAAACTCTTATAATCCAAAATAACAGCTAAATGAGTTTAAAATCTGAGCACTATATGGTTGTTGTTTTCAAGGAATTTGAATCTGTATAGTTTTATATGGAAAGAGGTACTATACAATGTATGATAAACCTAATATCTTATATATGATGCTAATGCGGAAAGTGTATGGCTCATAAGGACACATCCCTTTTATCTGCGGTACAAGAATTTGGTCAAAAAAGGGGACTGAGATCAGCCTCTGGAACTCAGTGCAAATGTTGACTAGATGTTCCCTCAGATGAGTACAGGAGACTGTGGCAGAGGGGACTTTCTCAGGGACAATATACCACAGAAAAGGCACAACATGTGCAAAGGTCTGAATGTTGGCAAAGTATAAGGGATAAATGTTCCAATCGTTCATTCCTTCTTACTTTATTTTATAGACTTCTTTCTTGCCCTTCTGTGACCCAGAGTTCTACAAACAGAAGCAAAATGATTAGATCTGCTCTTTAGAAATGTTAAATTAGTGGTCATTTGGGAAAGTACAGCACTGCAAGTAGAGAGACGAAGTGAGCGAAGATGGTGAAGTAGATGGTGTTGATCTAAATTGAATGGACCATGCCTTGACACCAGGATGGACTGGACGGAGGAAAGGTATATTTGGAATATGTGGGGCCTTTCGAACCCACGGACATGGTTACATAGCTATATTTTATAATGGGGCTGTGTCCAACTTGTGAAAAATCAGACAGTTTTGAAAGTACGGATTAATTTTCCTCTTAACACACTTGATTAGTTCATTATTGTAAAACAAAGATCATGCAGCGTTTTGGAAAACAATGTCAGAAAACCAATTCTCAATATTTTTTATTGCAATAAAACTGAATAGAATATGGACACTCTAAAGTAATTAAGAAACGTATGTATCACCCCTCAATTTTATGACTATAATAATACGTTTCATGGTTCCATTTACAACACCCAGGCATGTAAAACAAAATGAGACAAAATAAAACAAAATGTGGTATTGAGCTATATTATTACAAAGATTTTTTTATTTCAAAAATTTTTATTTTTTATTTGTATTGTTAACATATAATGTATTATTTGTTTCAGGGGTACAAGTCTGTGATTCATCAGTCTTACACAACACACAGCACTTACCATAACACATATCCTTCCCAATGTCCGTCATTCAGTCTCCTCATTCGACCACTGCCCTCCCATCTAACAACCCTCAGTTTGTTACCTGAGGTTAAGACTCTCTTATACTTTGTCTCCCTCTCTGATTTTGTCTTGATCCATTTATTTCCTCTCTTCGTCTATGAACCTCTGCCTTGTTTCTTAAATTCCACGTATCATTGAGATCGTATGATAATTATCTTTCTCTGATTAATTTATTTCACCTAGCATAATATCTTCTAGTTCCATCCATATTATTGTAAATGGAAAGATTTCATTTTTTATGGCTGTGTAACATTCCATTGTGGTGTGTGTGTGTGTGTGTGTGTGTGTGTGTGTGTGTGTAATCACATCTTCTTTATCCATTTATCTGGTGATGGACATCTGAGCTCTTTCCACTGTTTGGCTATTGTGGACATTGCTGTTATAAATATTGGGAAGAAGATGTCCCTTTGGATCACTACATATGTGGGGTAAATACTCAGTAGGGCAATTGCTGGGTGATAGGGTATCTCTATTTTCAACTTTTTGAGGAACCTCCATGTTCTGTCCCAAAGAGGCTGCACCATCTTGCATTCCCACCAACAGTGTAGGCGGATTCCCCTTTCTCCACATCCTGGACAACATTTGTCATTTTCTGACTTAATTTTACCATTCTGACTGAGATGAGGTCATATCCCATTGTCTTGATTTGTGTTTCCTTGATGCCAAGTGATATTGAGCAGTTTTTCATTTGTCTGTTGCTTTTTGGATGTCTTCTTTGCAGAAATGTCTGTTTATGTCTTCTGCTCATTTCTTGATTAGATTATTTGTTCCATGAAACTCACTGAGTTTCATAAATTCTTTATATATTTGAGATACTAACCCTTAATTTGTGAATATCTTCTCCCATTCTGTCAGTTGTCTTTTGGTTTTGTTGACTGTTTCCTTTGCTGTGCAAAAGTTTTTTTTTTTTTTTTTCATCTTGATGAAGTCTCAGTAGTTCATTTTTGCCTTTGTTTCCCTTGCATTTGGAGACATGTCTGGTGAGAAGTGGCTGTGGCTAAAGTCGAAGAGGTTGCTGCCTATGTTCTCCTCAAGGATTTTGATGGATTCCTGTCTCACATTTAGGTCTGTCATCCAGTTTGACCCTATTTTTGTGTGTAGTGCAAAGAAATTGTCCAGTTTCATTCTTCTGCATGTGGCTGTCCAATTTTTCCAACAACAACAACAACAAAAAAAACTCTATCTTCAACAACATCAACAACAACAACAAAAATCACTTTAAAACTTTTTAGAACAATTAGTTTTCTTTTTAGGTAATGTGCCTAAAATATAATTTCCATAGTCTTTACTAATAATAGTTTACAAGTTTTATGTAGTTGGTAAAGTTATTTCTCAAATATATACAACACCTAATACTTGGAATTTGTGTTTCAAATTTCTTGCATCTAGAGTTAAAAACTGAAATGGAAGAGCTACAAGCACTCAAATGCACTTGCTTACAAGTATCATATAATTAGCAGCTATAAAATACTTTAACATTTTCAATTTTTTAATTTATTCAAGTGTTTTTGATAGTGATACCTTGAGCCAGAGGAATCAATTCTATGCCATGGTAACAAGGTTTCAGGTTTCTACATCCTTTGGCACACATTAAAGACCATTATTGGAAATCTTCATTCAAATTCAGAATTAATATTATTGTTCATTGGATATAAAATCTTCCATTATTTTTCATAAAATTTCTGCTTCCTTAAATGTGTTCAAAGAATAATATTTGAAGAAACACAACGAACAAAACAATTTTCTAGGATGGCTAAAGAATTAAGCTTCTTAAAAATAATTAGATACATTAAAATTAACATTTAGAGAGACAAGATGGTGGGGAAGTAGGAGGAGGCACCATTTCAACCTGTTCCCTAAAGGGAGCTGATTACCTACCAAAGAACTCCGATCACCCATGATATCAGCCTGAGATCAGAATTATACACGACTGGATCTCTACAGGGGCAGAAGACGCCAGTGAGGAGGTAAAGCAGAGTGGGAATGCTGGCCTGATATCAGAAGATAAACGAAAGGGGGAAGGAGCCACCAGAGGCTGCCAATTGGAATGTACTACCCCAATATGAGAGTGCCCTGCAACTGGGGACCAGCATTAACTTGGAATCTGGTTGAAAGCACTCAAAAGAGCAAAGGATCATGGGGGAAATTGTCGGAAGCAGGGCAGTTAAGGACAGGGGCCTAAGTCCTGGACCCAGAACAGCCTCCCCAGGCGCTGAGCCAGAAAGAGTGTGGCGGAGAAACCAGGTCTTGGTGTGCCCAAGAACGCCTGGTGTCCAGCTCCCATGAGGGGCTGGGAGCCTCACCAGATGCAGAACACCAGACCCTGCCATCAGAGACTGAGACACGCGTGTCCCACACCCTGCCCTGAGAGAGGGCACACAAGTGCTACCCTGGCACTCTTAGACCCATGCCATACTATCAGAGACTGAGAAGTACTCCATTCCCTCCCATGAGAGAGGTACGTGAAGGCGCCAGTCGGGTGCTCTCAGACCCGGAAAGACCAGGCACTCCCAGCCCAGGCCAGAAGGAAATTCTCAGTGTGCGATTGCTGCTTGGAACCTCTCTGGCGGTCTGGAGCCACTGCTGTCATGGTTTTGGGTACAAGCAGGAGATCCTGTGGTCCCAGGGAAAGCGACTCAGAACCTGCTCTGCCAGCAGCCGAGGGGGAAGTTAAAGTGCTCTGGAGACCCAAATGGGAACAGACTGAGAATTCTCTCTGAGAGGGAGGTTGGGTGCAGTTTGCTTTCCTCTAAACCTCCAAAACCATCAAAAGCTGTCAAGGCAAGAGAAAACAGATGAACAAACAAAAAAACCTCCAGAGAACAAAAGCCTGAAAAACCGGTTTTCTCAGAGCCCAACCCTTGGCTGGGGGGGGGGGGGGTTAACTCAGGGAACACCATTGACTGAAAACCCACGTGGCAGGTCCCTATCCCAGAAAACCAACCAGGAAAGAAAAAAAATTAAAAAAAAACATGACAAGACAACAACCACCACTACTTCATAGATACAACTTTTATTTCTAACGTGTTCCCAATACTCTGGTTCACTTTTTTATATAGATAATTTTTTAACCTATTTACCATCACAGTGAGATGTCCAGTACATCAAATTCCATAATAACCTTCTAACCTGAAATTTTTGATACATACAACCGTGTTTTTCTTTTGCTTTTCTATTCTTTTAAATTTTTTCTTAAATTGTAGTTTACTTTAGTCTAGTTTATTCCTTTTTTATTTTTGTTTTCTAATATTCATATAGACTTAAACATCAAGGTAATCCCCTTTCGCCAATCAATGCTACCCCTATAGGTAAACCAATTTTTAATCCCCCTTAATCAAAGGAAAGTTGAGTCCTTTAACAAAGACATCAAGATACAGCCAGGAAGAATCAAAATAAACTTCCTAGCCCACACTGATAATTTATAGCCACTCTCCCATCTTTATCTTGGCCATTGTTCCTGTGTATTTGTGTTTGTCCTGATAGTATATAAATCATATACTTGGGGTTCTTTTTGATGAAGTTTGCCCTTTATTTGCTTTTATATATATCTATATCTATCTATCTATCTATCTATCTATATATATATATGTTTTCTCGTGTCATATACCTTTATCAGTCTTTTTTATTTATTTTTTTGGTCTGTTTTTGTCTGTATACTTCAAAAATCTTACCTTGGGTACAATTTGGGCTGAACCTTCTCTTTTCTCTTCCCTTTTTTCTCTCTCTCTCTTTATTTTTCTTTTCTTTTTTCTCTCATTTGGGTGGGTACACCTGATGGCTCAGAAGTGTTCCAGGGTGCACCTTGACTGCACAACTGTCGATACATCCAGCTATATCCGTTCAGCCATCTCTCAACAAAATGACTAAGAGGAGGAATGCCCAACAGAAGAAAAATACAGAGGATGGGCCTTCTGCAACAGAGCTAATGGCAAGCGACATGGACAATATGTCAGGAAGGGAATTCAGGCTAAAAATCATCCAGGCAATAACTAGGTTGGAGAAAGCCATGGATGACCAAATGGAATTGATTAGGGCAGAACTGAAAGCCACCAGGGATGATGTTCAAAAGCTCTCAATGAGTTCCAATCGAATCTAAATTCTCTAAAAGCTAGGGTAACTGAAACAGAATATAGAATTAGTGATCTGGAGGACAAACAGATAGAGAGAAAGGATCAGGAGGAAGTCTGGAACAAACATTTCAGAAGCCACAAAAACAGAATCAGGGAAATAAATGATGCCATGAAATGTTCCAACATCAGAATGATTGGAATCCCTGAAGGGGAGGAGAAATAAAAAATCTAGAAGATATAGTGGAACAAGTTGTCTATGAAAATTTTCCCAATCTCACGAATGGAAAGAGTGTACATGTACTAGAGGCAGATAGGCCCCCCCCCCAAGATTTTAGATTCTTGAAAGTCCTCACGACACCTGATAGTTAGAATGAAGAATTACAATTGTAGGCTGACCCTCTTGAAAGCAGCTAGGACAAAGAGGCTCCTTGCATACAGAAGAAAGCCCATCAGAATAACGTCAGACCTCTCAAGCCAGAAAGAGCTGGCAAGATATATTCAGGGCACTAAATGAGAAAAACATGCAGCCAAGAATACTTTATCCAGCAAGACTGGCATTCAAAATGGATGGAGAGATAAAAATTTTCCAAGATCAGCAGGATTAAAAGACTATGCAACCACCAAGCCGACACTGCAGGAAATATTAAGGGGGCTGCTATAAAAGAGAAAAAAATCCTAAAAATGTCATTGAACAGAAATACAGAGACAATCTAAAGAAAGAAAGACTTCAAAGTTAACACGATGTCAATAAAAATGTATCTATCAATAATCACTCTCAATGTGGTGGCCTAAATGCATCCACAAAATGACACAGGGTTGCAGGCTGGATAAAACGACAGGACCCACCAATATGTTGTATACATGAGACCCATTTTGAACCTAAAGATACACACAGACTGAAAGCAAAGGGATGGAGAAGCATCTTTCATGCCAATGGGTCTCAAAAGAAGGCCGGGTAGCGATTCCCATATCAGATAAATTAGATTTTAAACTAAAGACTGCAGTCAGAGATACAGAAGGACACTATATCATTCTCAAAGGGACTATCCAGCAAGATGATATAACAATTCTAAATATTTACAACCCCAATAAAGGTGCCTCCAATTACATAACAAAGCTCTTAATCAAGATAAAAAGTCATATTTCTATGAATACATTAATAGTAGAAGATCTTAACACACCTCACTCAGTAATAGATCATAGAAGCAGAAAATCAAAAAAGCAACCACAGCATTGAATGACACATTGGACCAGATGGACCTCATAGATATATACAGAACATTCCACCCTAAAACTAAAGAATACTCATTCTTCTCAAGTGCACATGGAACCTTCTCCAGAATAGACCACATACTGGGTCACAAATCAGGACTCAACCGATACCAAAAACTGAGATGATTCCCTGCATATTTCTCAGTCACAGTGCTTTGAGACTGGAGCTCAATCACAAGGAAAAGTTTGGAAGGAACTCAAACACCTGGAAGCTAAAGACCACCTTGCTTAAGAATGCTTGGATCAACAGGAAGTCAAAGATGAACTTAATCAATTCATGGAAACCAATGAGAATGAAGACACTTTGGTCCAAAACCTAAGTGATACAGCAAAAGCAGTCCTAAGGGGGAAATTCATAGCCACCGAAGCCTCCCTCAAAAAAATGGAAAAATCCGGAATACACCAGCTGTCTCTACACCTTAAGGAACTGGAGAATCAACAACAAATTAAACCGACTCCACACATATGAGGGGAAATAATCGAGATTAGAGCAGAGATCAATGAGGTAGAAACTAGAGATACAAGAGAATGTATCAATGAAACCAGAAGCTGGTTTTCTGAAAGAATCAATAATATTGATTAACCATTGGCCACACTAACCCAAAAGAAAAGAGAGAAAGCTCAAAATAATAAAATTATGAATGAAAAGGGAGAGATCACAACTAACATCAAGGAAGTAGAAACAATCCTCAGAAGTTATTATCAACAGTTATATGTGAATAAGTTAAGCAACCTAGATGAAATAGATGCATTCCTGGAAAACTATAAAAATCCCAAAATTGAACCAGGAATAAATTGACAACCTAATGCCACGGCCCGCATGACAACTCGATCAGGAATGCGAGGGTAAGAGGATGGTGAAAATAAATCAAAGAGACAAAGAGATGGGGCAGGAGGAGCACAGGGGATGATTTCCACCAAATGCCGCTTTATTAGTAAATACAAGAGACTATATAGAAGTCTTACAGTGAAAGGGTGACTTATCTAAGTGTTGCTGCAGGATTAAAGGTTCACACACCAGCTTCATAATATTTTTCACCACAGACATACCAGCGCCAGGTAGTGGATGGTAAACATCCACCACTAGAAACACACTTGAGTCAAGCAGAAAGAGTCAAGTGTCATATGGTTTCACTTATTTGTGGAGCATAACGAATGACATGGAGGACATTGGGAGATGGAGAGGAGAAGGAAGGTGAGGGAAATTGGAAGGGGAGGTGAACCATAAGAGACTATGGACTCTGAAAAACAACCTGAGGGTTTTGAAGGGGCAGCGGTGGGAGATTGGGGGAACCAAGTGGTGGGTAATAGGGAGGGCACGTATTGAATGGAGTACTGGGTTTGTGCAAAAACAATGTATACTCTTATGCTGAAAAAATAAATAAATAAAAATTAAAAAAAATAAACACACTTGAAATATTATCTCATAGCTTTTCTCAGGACAGCAAGAACCACTAGAAGATTAATGAGTGCATCTGGGCTGTTTTGAAGGTCAAATATCTAGAGGGCATGTGAGAAGTCACGTAGGCAAGCAAGCAGACCATGGCACAGGCTCTTTCTCAAATGCAACTCAACGCCATTATACTCTGCCTTGAATCAGGCAGTGAGACATTGGAGGAGGCACAAGTCAGAGCCTGGTTTGGCTCTCGTCTCGAACCCCACCTTGGCTTCCCACAACCAAAATAGACCGATATCTAGTAATGAGATTGAAACTGTGATTAAAAGCCACCCAGAAAACCGGAGCCCAGGACCAGATGGATTCCCTGGGGAATTCTACCAAACATTCAAAGAAAAAATAACACCAATTTTCCTGAAGCTGTTTCAAAAATTTGAAGCAGAAGGAAAACGTCCAGACGCTTTTTATGAAGCCAGCATTTCCGTGATCCCCAAGCCAGGCAAAGACCTCACCAAAAAGGAGAATTTCTGACCAATATAACTGATGAATATGGATGCTAAGCTTCTCAACAAGATCCTAGCAAACAGGATACAACAGCACATTAAAAAGCTTATCCACCATGGCCAGGTGGGATTTATCCCTGGGTTGCAAGGATGGTTCAACTCACAAATCAATCAATGTGATATAACAAATCAATAAGAGGAGAGAGAAGAAACACATGGTCCTCTCAATTGATACAGAAAAAGCATTTGAAAAAATCCAGCATCCGTTCCTGATTAAAACACTTCAAAGTATAGGGATAGAGGGGACATTCCTGAACTTCATAAAATCTATGTATGAAAGACCCACAGCAAATATCATCCTCAATGTGGAAAAGCTCACAACCTTCCCGTTGAGTTCAGGAACACGACAAGGATGCCCACTCTCACCACTCTTGTTCAACATAGTATTAGAAATCCCAGCAACAGCAATCAGACAACAAAGAGAAATAAAATGTATCCAAATTCGCAAGGAAGAAGTCAAACTCCCTCACTTCACAGATGACATGACTCTTTATATGGAAAACCAAAAGACTCCACACCCAAGCTACTAGAATGCATACAGAAATTCAGTAACGTGGAAGGATACGAAGTCAATGTATAGAAATCAGTGGCTTTCTTATACACTAACAATGGAAACACAGAAAGGGAAATTAGAGAATCAATTGATTTATTATAGCACCAAGGACCATAAGATACCTGGGAATAAACCTAACCAAAGAGGTAATGGATCTGTACTCAAGGAAGTATAGAACGCTCATGAAGGAAATTGAAAAAGACACAAAAAGATGGAAGACCATTCCATGCTTTGGATCAGAAGAAAAAACATTGTTAAAAATTCTATACTGGCTAGATTAAATCTATACTTTTAATGCCACTCCAAACAAAATTCCACCAGTATTTTTCAAAGAACTGGAGCAAACAATATTAAAATTTGTATGGAATCAGAAGACACCCCGAATTGCTAAGGTAATGTTGAAAAACAAATATAAAACTGGTGGCATCACATTGCCTGATTTCAAGATTTACTACCAAGCTGTAACCACCAAGACAACATGGTACTGGCATAAAAACAGACACAGAGACCAGTGGAACAGAGTAGAGAGCCCAGATATGGATCCTCAACTCTATGGTCAAATAATCTTCGACAAAACAGGAAAAAATATATACAGTGGAAAAAAAGACAGTCTCTTCAATAAATGGTGCTGGGAAAACTGGACAGATGTATGTATAAGAATGAAACTTGACCATACTCTTACACTGTACACAAAGATACACTCCAAATGTATAAACGACCTCAGCGTGAGACAGGAATCCATCAGAATCCTAGAGGAGAACATAGGCAGTAACCTCTTCGATATCAACCACAGCAACTTCTTTCAAGATATGTCTCCAAAGGCCAAGGAAACAAAAGCAAAAATGAACTTTTGGGAATTCATCAAAATCAAAAGCTTCTGCACATCAAAGGAAACAGTCAACAAAACAAAAAGGCAACCCATGGAATGGGAGAAGATATTTGCAAATGACAGTACGGACAAAAGGTTGATATCCAGCATCTATAAAGAACTTCTCAAACTCAACACACACAAAACAGATAATCCTATTTAAAATGGGCAGAAGATATGAACAGACACTTCTCCAACGAAGACATACAAATGGCTATCAGACACATGAAAAAATGCTCATCATCACTAGCCATCAGGGAGATTCAAATTAAAACCACATTGAGATACCACCTGACACCAGTTAGAATGGCCAAATTTAGCAAGACAGGAAACAACATGTGCTGGAGAGGATGTGGAGAAAGGGGAACCCTCTTCCACTGTTGGTGGGAATGCAAGTTAGTGCAGCCACTTTGGAGAACAGTGTGGAGATTCCTGAAGAAATTAAGAATAGAGCTTCCCTATGACCCTGCAATTGCACTGCTGGGTATTTACCCCAAAGATACAGATGTAGTGAAAAGAAGAGCCATCTGTACCCCAATGTTTATTGCAGCAATGGCTACGGTCGCCAAACTGTGGAAAGAACCAAGATGCCCTTCAACGGATGAATGGATAAGGAAGATGTGGTCCATATACACGATGGAGTATTATGCCTCCATCAGAAGGGATGAATACCCAACTTTTGTAGCAACAATGACGGGACTGGAAGAGATTATGCTGAGGAAATAAGTCAAGCATGGAGAGTCAAGTATTATATGGTTTCACTTCTTTGTGGAGCATAACAAATGATATGGAGGACATGGAGAGATGGAGAGGAGAAGGGAGTTGTGGGAAATTGGAAGGGGAGATGAACCATGAGAGA
>NW_025721592.1:0-19935 GCF_922984935.1 Meles meles | reverse complement strand
AAATGCATTTAACTTATGCATTCAATACTTGGCCAGAAGCCAGGAAATGTATATATATGTAAAACGAGAACAGCTAGGGAGTGCACATATTGTCTGGCCTTCCAGTTGGTGACTGTGTGTCCCAGAGTGACAGTGGGTGGGCCCAGGGAAGTGCTGTGTTCTCAATGGTCTTCTTTCCTTCATGCCTCTCATCTGTGGGACCATCTGTCCTGCTGGGCGTGGCTCTAGTGGTTAGGGGTAATTTCTTTTTAAAGACTTTATTTATTTATTTGACAGATAGAGATCACAAGTATGCAGAGAGGCAAGCAGAGAGAGCGGAGGAAGCAGGCTCCCTGCCAAGCAGAGAGCCCAATGTGGGATTTGATCCCAGGACCCTGAGATCATGACCTGAGCCGAAGGCAGGGGCTTAACCCACTGAGCCACTCAGGTGCCTTGGGGTAATTTTGATCTTCTTCATTTTTGCCTTGAATGCCACTTCACCTCACAAAAGATGTCTTGGGATTATACATATTCATGTGGCACCTTGCTCTTTTGCAGTCTGTTTTCTTATATTCGTATTGGATCAATATGCTGCCTGAAGCTCCCAGTTCAGAAAGGACTTACCTTTTAGATTCTTTTTTTTTTCCATTTTATTTATTTTTTCAGCGTAACAGTATTCATTCTTTTTGCACAACACCCAGTGCTCCATGCAAAACGTGCCCTCCCCATTACCCACCACCTGTTCTTAGTCAAACTTTGTTTCTGACTTAGTTCTGAATGTTCATTTCAAGTATTTAACTGTGATTTTTATAAAAGAGATATTTCATAACCATTTTTATGTCTTTTGTATTGCTTTAGAAACTGAACCCACATCTGAAAGGTATTTTAAAAGTAGTTGTAATTTGTAACAGTAAATATTTCATTTCACTATTGCAACTGTGCTTTAGCCAAAAAATAAGGAGCCCTATGATATTGTCTTGCGTTTGATTTTAAGTGATGGCACATATTCACTGAACGTCAACCAGGGTTTCAAGGACACATAGGTACTAGTGACACTGCTGTGCCCCACTGTGGGACCATGAGCATGTGTCACTCAGGCCTCTGCTGTGGGGATCATGACTGACTGATGGCTCCAGCTGCTGCCCTCTGGATTCTCCACCACTTCTTAGCCAAAGCTGAGCTTCTCTTGGGCTACTTGCAGTTACTGAGCAAGTGGGGATACTACTGTGGTCCACTCATGCAAGATCCAGATGCCCCTGAAGGGTGACTCTGGCTTGAGGACTCCCCATGGGTTGGTCAGGACACTCTTAGGACTGAGTTGGGAGTCTGAGATCCTTCCTTCCAGTCCTTCTTCCTTCCATGTCCCCTTCACAGGGGGTCAGACCTGCATTGGGGTTCAGCCTCTGCCTGCCTTCTCAGGTCTCTCCACTTTCCCCTTCACAGCCAGTTCCCCCAATAAATCTCCTACACATGTAATGCTGTCTTGGTGTCTCCTTCTCAAGGAGCCCAAACTGACACACCATCCCTTTCCCCAGAGGTGTTGTCCATCCTACCATCGAAAACCCTTTCAGGAGACAGCATGAGGACACTACATTTTCCACATACATTTTCTTTTTTTTTTTTTCATTTTATTTATTTTTTCAGTGTAACAGTATTCATTCTTTTTGCACAATACCCAGTGCTCCATGCAAAACGTGCCCTCCCCATTACCCACCCCCTGTTCCCCCAACCTCCCACCCTTGACCCTTCAAAACCCTCAGGTTGCCCCAACCTCCCACCCCTAACCCTTCAAAACCCTCAGGTTGTTTTTCAGAGTCCATAGTCTCTTATGGTTCGCCTCCCCTCCCCAATGTCCATAGCCCACTCCCCCTCTCCCAATCCCACCTCCCCCCAGGAACCCCCAGTTTGTTTTGTGAGATTAAGAGTCATTTATGGTTTGTCTCCCTCCCAATCCCATCTTGTTTCATTTATTCTTCTCCTATCCCCCTACCCGCCCCATGTTGCTTCTCCATGTCCTCATATCAGGGAGATCATATGATAGTTGTCTTTCTCCGATTGACTTATTTCACTAAGCATGATACGCTCTAGCTCCATCCACGTCGTCGCAAATGGCAAGATTTCATTTCTTTTGATGGCTGCGTAGTATTCCATTGTCCACATACACTTTCTTAATCCCCCTCACCTGAGATGATATTTCCTCAGAATTCCCATGGCATTTTGATCTTTGCATTTGGCATTTATGGCCTTTGGCTTTGTATCTGCTAGATCTCTCCTCCTAGATGATAAGTACACTGAGAACTTGAAGAGCTTCTTGTTCATCTTGATTCGTTTTGGTAACAGAATTCTTTATTTGTAATCATAATAATTAGCATTTAATCAGCACTTTCCATGTGCCCAACACTGCCAGAAATACTTTTACGTGAATTAACTCAGATAATCCGCCAAATGGTTTAGGTAATATTCTCCTCATTTTACGGATGAGATCCAGAGAGGTTAAGAATCTTGTCCAGGGTGCAAAATGACAAGGCGGAAAAAATCACCACAAACAAAAGAACAAGACACAGTACCGAAGGCTAGGGACCTAATCAACACAGACATGGGTAATATGTCAGATCAAGAGTTCAGAATGATGATTCTGAACATTCTAGCCGGGCTCGAAAAAGGCATGGAAGATATTAGAGAAACCCTCTCTGGAGATATTAAAGCCCTTTCTGGAGAAATTAAAGAACTAGAATCTAACCAAGTTGAAATCAAAAAAGCTATTAATGAGGTGCAATCAAAAATGGAGGCTCTCACTGCTAGGATCAATGAGGCAGAAGAAAGAATTAGTGATATAGAAGACCAAATGACAGAGAATAAGGAAGCCGAGCAAAAGAGGGACAAACAGCTACTGGACCATGAGGGGAGAATTCGAGAGATAAGTGACACCATAAGACGAAACAACATTAGAATAATTGGGATTCCAGAAGAAGAAGAAACAGAGAGGGGAGCAGAAGGTCTATTGGAGAGAATCATTGGAGAGAATTTCCCTAATATGGCAAAGGGAACAAGCATCAAAATCCAGGAGATGCAGAGAACCCCCCTCAAAGTCAACAAGAATAGGTCCACACCCCGTCACCTAATAGTAAAATTGACAAGTCTTAGTGACAAAGAGAAAATCCTGAAAGCAGCCCGAGAAAAGAAGTCTGTAACATACAATGGTAAAAATATTAGATTGGCGGCAGACTTATCCACAGAGACCTGGCAGGCCAGGAAGAGCTGGCATGATATATTCAGAGCACTCAACGAGAAAAACATGCAGCCAAGAATACTCTATCCAGCTAGGCTATCATTGAAAATAGAAGGAGAGATCAAAAGCTTCCAGGACAAACAAAAACTGAAAGAATTTGCAAACACCAAACCAGGTCTCCAGGAAATATTGAAAGGGGTCCTCTAAGCAAAGAGAGAGCCTAAAAGTAGTAGATCAGAAAGGTACAGAGACAATATACAGTAACAGTCACCTTACAGGCTAATAATGGCACTAAATTCATATCTCTCAATAGTTACCCTGAATGTTAATGGGCTAAATGCCCCAATCAAAAGACACAGGGTATCAGAATGGATAAAAAAACAAAACCCGTCAGTATGTTGCCTACAAGAAACTCATTTTAGACGCGAAGACACCTCCAGATTGAAAGTGAGGGGGTGGAAAACAATTTACCATGCTAATGGGCATCAGAAGAAAGCTGGGGTGGAAATCCTTATATCAGATCAATTAGATTTTAAGCCAAAGACTATAATAAGAGATGAGGAAGGACACTATATCCTCCTCAAAGGGTCTGTCCAACAAGAAGATCTAACAATTTTAAATATCTATGCCCCTAATGTGGGAGCAGCCAACTATATCAACCAATTAATAACAAAATCAAAGAAACACATCAATAATAATACAATAATAGTAGGGGACTTTAACACTCCCCTCACTGAAATGGACAGATCATCCAAGCTAAAGATCAACAAGGAAATAAAGGCCTTAAATGACACACTGGACCAGATGGACATCACAGATCTATTCAGAACATTTCATCCCAAAGCAACAGAATACACATTCTTCTCTAGTGCACATGGAACCTTCTCCAGAATAGATCACATCCTGGGTCACAAATCAGGTCTCAACCGGTATCAAAAGATTAGGATCATTCCCTGCATATTTTCAGACCACAATGCTCTGAAGCTAGAACTCAATCACAAGAGGAAAGCTGGAAAGAACCCAAATACATGGAGACTAAACAGCATCCTTCTAAAGAATGAATGGGTTAACCAGGAAATTAAAGAAGAATTGAAAAAATTCATGGAAACAAATGATAATGAAAACACAACAGTTCAAAATCTGTGGGACACAGCAAAGGCAGTCCTGAGAGGAAAATATATAGTGGTACAAGCCTTTCTCAAGAAACAAGAAAGGTCCCAAGTACACAACCTAACCCTACGCGTAAAGGAGCTGGAGAAAGAACAAGAAAGAAACCCTAAACCCAGCAGGAGAAGAGAAATCATAAAGATCAGAGCAGAAATCAATGAAATAGAAACCAAAAAAACAATAGAAAAAATCAATGAAACTAGGAGCTGGTTCTTTGAAAGAATCAATAAGATTGATAAACCCCTGGCCAGACTCATCAAAAAGAAAAGAGAAAGGACCCAAATCAATAAAATCATGAATGAAAGAGGAGAGATCACAACTAACACCAAAGAAATACAGACAATTATAAGAACATACTATGAGTAACTCTACGCCAACAAATTGGACAATCTGGAAGAAATGGATGCATTCCTAGAGACATATAAACTACTACAACTGAACCAGGAAGAAATAGAAAACCTGAACAGGCCCATAACCAGTAAGGAGATTGAAACAGTCATCAAAAATCTCCAAACAGGGGCACCTGGGTGGCTCAGTTGTTAAGCATCTGCCTTCCGCTCAGGTCATGATCCCAGGGTCCTGGGATCGAGCCCCACATTGGGCTTCCTGCTCAGCAGGAAGCCTGCTTCTCCCTCTCCCACTCCCCCTGCTTGTGTTCCCTTTCTCTCCATGTCTCTGTCTGTAAAATAAATAAATAAAATCTTAAAAAAAAAAAAATCTCCAAACAAACAAAAGCCCAGGGCCAGATGGCTTCCCAGGGGAATTCTACCAAACATTTAAAGAAGAACTAATTCCTATTCTCCTGAAAGTGTTCCAAAAAAATAGAAACGGAAGGAAAACTTCCAAACTCATTTTATGAGGCCAGCATCACCTTGATCCCAAAACCAGACAAGGATCCCACTAAAAAAGAGAACTACAGACCAATATCCTTGATGAACACAGACGCAAAAATTCTCGCCAAAATACTAGCCAATAGGATTCAACAGTACATTAAAAGGATTATTCACCACGATCAAGTGGGATTTATTCCAGGGCTGCAGGGTTGGTTCAACATCCGCAAATCAATCAATGTGATAGAACACATTAATAAAAGAAAGAACAAGAACCATATGATACTCTCAATAGATGCTGAAAAAGCATTTGACAAAGTACAGCATCCCTTCCTGATCAAAACTCTTCAAAGTGTAGGGATAGAGGGCACATACCTCAATATTATCAAAGCCATCTATGAAAACCCACCGCAAATATCATTCTCAATGGAGAAAAACTGAAAGCTTTTCCGTTAAGGTCAGGAACACGGCAGGGATGTCCATTATCACCACTGCTATTCAACATAGTACTAGAAGTCCTAGCCTCAGCAATCAGACAACAAAAAGAAATTAAAGGCATCCAAATTGGTAAAGAAGAAGTCAAACTATCACTCTTCGCAGATGATATGATACTATATGTGGAAAACCCAAAAGACTCCACTCCAAAACTGCTAGAACTTGTACAGGAATTCAGTAAAGTGTCAGGATATAAAATCAATGCACAGAAATCAGTTGCATTTCTGTACACCAACAACAAGACTGAAGAAAGAGAAATTAAGGAGTCAATCCCATTTACAATTGTACCCAAAACTATAAGATACCTAGGAATAAACCTAACCAAAGAGACTAAGAATCTATACACAGAAAATTATAAAGTACTCATGAAAGAAATTGAGGAAGACACAAAAAAATGGAAAAATGTTCCATGCTCCTGGATTGGAAGAATAAATATTGTGAAAATGTCTATGCTACCTAAAGCAATCTACACATTTAATGCAATCCCTATCAAAATACCATCCATTTTTTTCAAAGAAATGGTACAAATAATCCTAAAATTTATATGGAACCAGAAAAGACCTCGAATAGCCAAAGGAATATTGAAGAACAAAGCCAAAGTTGGTGGCATCACAATTCCGGACTTCAAGCTCTATTACAAAGCTGTCATCATCAAGACAGCATGATACTGGCACAAAAACAGACACATAGATCAGTGGAACAGAATAGAGAGCCCAGAAATCGACCCTCAACTCTATGGTCAACTAATCTTCGACAAAGCAGGAAAGAATGTCCAATGGAAAAAAGACAGCCTCTTCAATAAATGGTGTTGGGAAAATTGGACAGCCACATGCAGAAAAATGAAATTGGACCACTTCCTTACACCACACACGAAAATAGACTCCAAATGGATGAAGGACCTCAATGTGAGAAAGGAATCCATCCAAATCCTTGAGGAGAATGCAGGCAGCAACCTCTTCGACCTCAGCCGTAGCAACATCTTCCTAGGAACAACGGCAAAGGCAAGGGAAGCAAGGGCAAAAATGAACTATTGGGATTTCATCAAGATCAAAAGCTTTTGCACAGCAAAGGAAACAGTTAACAAAACCAAAAGACAACTGACAGAATGGGAGAAGATATTTGCAAATGACATATCAGATAAAGGGCTAGTATCCAAAATCTATAAGGAACTTAGCAAACTCAACACCCAAAGAACAAACAATCCAATCAAGAAATGGGCAGAGGACATGAACAGACATTTCTGCAAAGAAGACATCCAGATGGCCAACAGACACATGAAAAAGTGCTCCACGTCACTCGGCATCAGGGAAATACAAATCAAAACCACAATGAGATATCACCTCACACCAGTCAGAATGGCTAAAATGAACAAGTCAGGAAATGACAGATGCTGGAGAGGATGTGGAGAAAGGGGAACCCTCCTCCACTGTTGGTGGGAATGCAAGCTGGTCCAACCACTCTGGAAAACAGCATGGAGGTTCCTCAAAATGTTGAAAATAGAACTACCCTATGACCCAGCAATTGCACTACTGGGTATTTACCCTAAAGATACAAACATAGTGATCCGAAGGGGCACGTGTACCCGAATGTTTATAGCAGCAATGTCTACAATAGCCAAACTATGGAAAGAACCTAGATGTCCATCAACAGATGAATGGATAAAGAAGATGTGGTATATATACACAATGGAATACTATGCAGCCATCAAAAGAAATGAAATCTTGCCATTTGCGACGACGTGGATGGAACTAGAGCGTATCATGCTTAGTGAAATAAGTCAATCGGAGAAAGACAACTATCATATGATCTCCCTGATATGAGGACATGGAGAAGCAACATGGGGGGTTAGGGGGATAGGAGAAGAATAAATGAAACAGGATGGGATTGGGAGGGAGACAAACCATAAATGACTCTTAATCTCACAAAACAAACTGGGGGTTGCTTGGGGGAGGTGGGATTGGGAGAGGGGGAGTGGGCTATGGACATTGGGGAGGGTAAGTGCTATCGTGAGTGCTGTGAAGTGTGTAAACCTGGCGATTCACAGACCTGTACCCCTGGGGATATAAATACATTATATGTTTATTAAAAAAAAAAAAATTGGAAGGGGAGGTGAACCATAAGAGACTATGGACTCTGAAAAACAACCTGAGGGTTTTGAAGGGTCAGGGGTGGGAGGTTGGGGGAACAGGTGGTGGGTAATGGGGAGGGCACGTTTTGCATGGAGCACTGGGTGTTGTGCAAAAAGAATGAATACTGTTACGCTGAAAAAATAAATAAAATGGAAAAAAAAAGAATGAATGGGTCAACCATAAAATTAAAGAATTGAAAAGATCCATGGAAACAAATGATAATGAAAACACAACACTTCAAAATCTGTGGGACTCAGCAAAGGCAGTCCTGAGAGGAAAATATATAGCAATACAAGCCTTTTTCAAGAAACAAGAAAGGTCTCAAATACACAACCTAACCCTACATCTAAAGAAGATGGAGAAAGAACAACAAAGAAAGCCTAACCCCAACAGAAGAAGAGAAATAATAAATATCAGAGCATAAGTCAATGAAATAGAAACAAACAAACAACAAAACAATAGAATAAAACAATGAAACTAGGAGTTGTTTCCTTGAAAGAATTAATAAAGTTGGGACACCTGGGTGGCTCAGTGGGTTAAAGCCTCTGCCTTCAGTTCAGGTCATGATCCCAGGGTCCTGGGATCGAGACCCACACCAGGCTTTCTGCTCAGCAGGGAGCCTGCTTCCCTTCCTCTCTCTCTGCCTGCCTCTCTGGCTATTTGTGATCTCTGTCTGTCAAGTAAATAAATAAAAGCTTTTAAAAAAGAATTAATAAGATTGATAAACCTCTGGCCAGACTTATCAGAAACAAAAGAGAAAGAACCCAAATAAATTAAATCATGAATGAAAGAGGAGAGATCACAACCAACACCAAAGAAATACAAACAATTATAAGAATATATTATGAGCAAATATACGCCAGCAAATTTGATAATCTGGAAGAAATCGATGCATTCCTAGAGACATATCAACTACCACAACTGAACCAGGAAGAAATAGAAAACCTGAATTGACCCATAACCAGTAAGGAGATTGAAGCAGTCATCAAAAATCTCCCAACAAACAAGAGCCCAAGGCTAGACGGCTTCCCAGCGTAATTCTACCAAACATTTAAAGAAGAATTAATTCCTATTCTCCTAAAACTGTTCCAAAAAATAGAAATGGAATGAAAACTTCCAAACTCATTTTATGAGGCCAGCATTACCTTGATCCCCAAACCAGACAAAGATCCCATCAAAAAAGAGAATTACAGGGACACCTGGGTGGCTCAGTGGGTTAAAGCCTCTGCCTTCGGCTCAGATCATGATCTCGGGGTCCTGGGATCGAGCCCCACATCAGGCTCTCTGCTCAGCAGGGAGCCTGTTTCCCCCTCTCTCTCTGCCTGCCTCTCTGCCTACTTGTGATCTTTGTCAAATAAACAAATAAAATATTTTAAAAAAGAGAATTACAAACCAATATCCTTGATGAACACAGATGCAAAAATTCTCACCAAAATACTAGCCAATAGGATCCAACAGTATATTAAAAGGATTATTCACCATGACCTAGTGGGCTGCAAGGTTGGTTTGACATCTGCAAATCAATAAATGTGATACAGTACATTACTAAAAGAAAGAACAAGAACCATATGTTACTCTCAGTAGATGCTGAAAAAAACATTTGACAAAGTACAGCATCATTTACTGATCAAAATTCTTCAGAGTGTAGGGATAGAGGGCACGTACTTCAATATCATCAAAGCCATCTATGAAAAATATACCGTGAATATCATTCTCAATGGAGAAAACCTGAGAGCTTTTCTGCTAAGGTCAGGAACATTTCAGGGATGTCCATTATCACCACTGCTATTCAACATAGTACTAGAAGTCCTAGCCTTAGCAATCAGGCAATAAAAAGAAATTGAAGGCATCCAAATTGCAAAGAAGCAGTGGACTATCACTCTTCACAGATGATATGATACTATATGTGGAAAACCCAAAAGGCTCCACTCCAAATCTGCTAGACCTTGTGCAAGAATTCAGTTACGTGTCAGGATATAAAATCAATGCGCAGAAATCAGTTGCATGCCTTTACACCAACAACAGGGCAGTAGAAAGTGAAATTTAGGAGTCAATCATGTTTACAGTTGCACCCAAAACCATAAGATACCTAGGAATAAACCTAACAAAAGAGGCAAAGAATCTATACTCAGAAAACTATAAAGTACTCATGAAAGAAACTGAGACAAAGAAATGGAAAAAGGTCCCATGCTCATGGATTGGAAAAACAAATATTGTGAAAATGTCTATGTTACGTAAAGCAATCTACACATTTAATGCAACCCCTATCAAAATCCCAATCATTTTGTTCAAAGAAATGGAACAAATAATCCTAAAATTTATATGGAACCAGAAAAGACCTCGAATAGCCCGAGGAATATGGGGGAAAAAAGGCAAATTTGGTGGCATCACAATTCCAGACTTCAAGCTCTATTATGAAGCTGTCATCACCAAGACAGTAAGGTACTGGCACAAAAACAGACACATAGATCAGTGGAACAGTATAGAGAGCCCAGAAATAGACCCTCAACTCTATGGTCAACTAATCTTCAACAAAGCAGGAAAGAACATCCAATGGATAAAAGACAGCCTCTTCAACAGCTGCTGTTGGGAAAATTGGACAGCCCCATGCAGAAAAATGAAATTGGACCATTTCCTTACACCACACACGAAAATAGACTCAAAATGGATGAAGGACCTCAATGTGAGAAAGGAATCCATCAAATTCTTTGAGGAGAATACAGGCAGCAACCTCTTCAACCTCAGGCACAGCAACGTCTTCCTAGGAACATTGCCAAAGGCAAGGGAAGCAAGGACAAAAAGGAACTATTACGACTTCATCAAGATCAAAAGCTTTTGCACAGCAAAGGAAACAGTTGACAAAACCAAAAGACAACTGACAGAATGGGAGAAAATATTTGCGAACGACATATCAGACGAAGGGCTAGTATCCAAAATCTATAAAGGGCAACGCAAACTCAACACCTGAAGAACAAATAATCAAATCAAGAAATGGGCAGAGGACATGAATAGACATTTCTGCAAAGAAGACATCCAGATGGGTAACAAACAAATGAAAAAGTGCTCCACATCACACGGCATCATGAGATACATCCTCAGACCATTCAGAATGGCTAAAATTAACAAGTCAGGAAATGACAGACGCTGGTGAGGATGCGGAGAAAGGGAAACCCTCCTACACTGTTGGTGGTAATGCAAACTGGTGCAACCACTCTGGAAAACATCATGGAGTTTGCTCAAAAAGTTGAAAATAGAGCTACTCTGTGCCCCAGCAATGGCACTATTGGGTATTTATCCTAAATATACGAATGTAGTGATCCAAAGGGGCACGTGCACCCAAAAGTTTATAGCAGCAATGTCCACAGTAGCCAAACTATGGAAAGAACCTAGACGTCCATCAACAGATGAATGGATAAAGAAGATGTGGTGTATACACACACACACACACACACACACACACACGTATATACAATGGAATACTATGCAGCCATCAAAAATGCAATCTTGCCTTTTGTGACTACATGGATGGAACTAGAGAGTATTATGCTTAGTGAAATAAGTCAATCAGAGAAAGACAATTATGATATGATCCCCCGATATGAGGAAGTTTGGGGGGCAGGAAAAGAATAAATGAAAGAAGATGGGATCAGGAGGGAGACAAATCATAAGAGACCCTTAATCTATGACTGAGTCACCCAGGTGCCCCAAGAGACTCTTAATATCACAAAACAAACTGAGCGTTGCTCAGGGGTGGGGGGTTGGAGAGAAGGTCGTTGGGTTATGGACATTGGCGAAGGTATGTGATATGGTGAGTGCTGTGAAGTGTGTACACCTGGCGATTCACAGACCTGTACCCCTGCGGCTAAAAATACATTATACATTAATTAAAAAATTAAAATTATAAAAAATGTAGATTATATGATGTCCACATAAGCTATTCATTTAAACGGAGAAGTCCATCACACAGTTTTACTTCTATATCTTGTAATTTTCTAGAAAAATGAATCTCAAAATAATTCTTAGTGAGCACTAATTCTTACTAATCATGACATGAGAATGCAAATTCTTTTACTAATCTACATGTAAATGGATGTCCTAAATGGAGACTGATTTTACCTGGTATTTCAGACAAAATTCTCAGTTTTAAGCAAAAGAAATTGACTGGCTATTTAGGTAAAGATGACTCATCCAGAGAATGCCAGGTTCCCAAAATCAATGGAAGGTTGGAGATGCAGTCCTGGAAAACAATGAGAAAATTAGATCTAAGGCATCACTGGGAGGCCTAGAAAATTCATAGTGCAGAACACATGGGTCAGCATACCAAGACTTCCATGACAATGAAAGAACTTACACCGTCCTACACATCAAGTTCAAAGTCTCAAGAATATCCAGTTGGCTAAGTCTTAGATGGCTGCCTAGCTCATGTGTCCACCTACATGTCTGCTCTGGGTCAGAAAATCTGAGGTGTTCTCTTTGTACATAGGACCTCCTCCACCAAGACACCTATACAGGATAAGAAATACCCCACCCCTAAAAAAATGGAGTGTATTATTGGAGGAAGGGAAGTTGAATGCTGAGTAGCTAAAATAACAATAAGGAGTAAACAATAACAAAGAAAATAACAAGGTGAATCATCATTTAGGAATCACTTGACATAAATTAACATATGCCCTGAATATGAAAATGAACCACCCATTGGGTTGATCTGTAATTAAGATCTTGCATTTTATTAAGATGATTTGAAGACATCATTTACTGCTTTCAGTTAATCTTTAAGGAAGACTTAGAGCTGATAGATTTTTTTTCCAGATGTTAACTGGGAAACTCCTGATATTACTTAAACATAGGATATGTATCAATTAGGCAATTATTAAAATCATCTTAGTGAATAACTGGAAAGAATTGAATCCTATTTTTTCTGTTTAACCAAAATTGAATAATTCAAATACCACAGAGAACATTACTAGGTACTTCCCTTTATATTATCCTTCTTTCTATGTCTTCATGTTCCTTCTTTTCTCTAAATTGATGTCCCCTCCATGAGACACACTTTCATCACGTCTCAAAGTTCTTCTGAGTAATGGTTTTGATCCAATCAGTAGACTTCACTGAGTCCCTACTCTGTGCTAGTTTACGCCCAGAACTGAAGTTACAAATAGAATGAGGACACAGTCTTGATCCTCAGAAAAGTCACCGTCTAGCTGAGAAGTCAGACATAGGCCTGAGCTCAGAGAGCTCACAGTCTAATGCAGGGGATGGATACCTAAGTAGATAATAATAATTAACAATAGTGATACAGGCAGGACATTATGGGAGATACCAGGAAGGACTGGGCAGTATAGATGAGGGGAGGATCAGAGAAGGCTCACTGGAGGAGGTGGCATCTGAACTGGGGAAAAGATCTCAACACACCACAGGCAGGGCAAGGAAGAAAATGCAATGGACTGTGTAAAAGTCACCAGAAGCAGTCTGGTTTTGTGTGGTTTCCTCTCAGATTTGTGGTTGTGGTTGTACTTAGTGTAATGTAGAGGTTGCAGAAATATGTGTATGTTCTTGTAACCTTATACAAACAGAGGGCCAAGTGATAGTAAAATGTGATGATGCCAAAGCTGGAAGAGACTCTGGATGAGGGCAAAAGCAGAGGGTCTGAATCCCAGTCCTTCCCCCTTACTAGCTGTGTAATCTTAAGTGGGTGACTCAATTCTCCAAGCCTCAGTTTTCTTCATCTATCAAATGGAGAGAAACTCACATTAGGCTATTCATTCTAAGGAGTAAATGAGTAGAGAAAGGATTGAACACAATGCTTGGTACAAAAATGTTGTTCATTGACTACTATTTTCTTTTTCTCTACTCCTCCACTTCCAGAAAATACAAACATGGCAATTTCTTCTTGCTAAGATTGTACACACTTGATTTCTCCATGTGTCACCTAGGAGGGATTGACACAGCTGAGTTTCTCATGGTTTTACCTAATTGAATTTGAACGCCATCAGAATAGGTCAAAGCAATATCCAAGAACCATTTATTTCACACATTGGTGACATGTACTCTTCAGTAACAGGGGGCATATTCACGGATGCTGCCATCACACCAGGTTAGATATTGCTCCTTTCTGAATTGTCAGGGATACTGGATTAGGAATGTTAGCTAAGGGAAAAGACATAACATGTGACTCAGCAGTTTGTTTTGGGCATATTTTGCTTCCTCTGATTTCTGTGAGACCAAACCCATGAAGAGTTGTTTATGGGTCCTTTTCAAAAGTTAAAGTCACAATTCAGATTATTATAAATCAGGTTACAATAAATCAAATTAATAATTCTGCTATAACAATCATAAAACAACAAAGTAACACCCCACAGTGTAAAAGGTTTGGTTTAAATAACCTATCCAAAAGATGCCAATTGAGGTTTTTCTCCAGCACTTCCATGTTCATTTTTAAATCAAATAATAAGCCTTTTTACTGAGCCTCTTCACAATTCAAGGTTCTTCTCACTCATTCATTGATTCAAAAAGCATTAACTGAGTTTCTCTTGCTGGGCACTTATTCTAGTCACTGAATAGGTAGAAATTTAAAAAAAAGACAAAATCCTTGTTCCTGATTTGCTGTCTGGTTGGGTAAACTATCTGAAGATGACACCTTACAAAATAATGTTGAAGCTGTTTTTATTTTTAACTTTCAGAAAGCATTAAGAAAAGCCCCTCCTTTCCTTTGCGTTTGTATAATTCTGCCCCACTCCACCTCAGCCCTGGTTGTGAGATTGCCTACTGTAGGTGCAGGCTAAATAATTCCACTGGATTGTCAAAGGTTACCAGCAAGGAAATTCTGGAGTCTTAGAATGTCTTGAGAGTAAAATGGGACTGACAGATGTATTCCCTCAGAATAAAATGGAAAAATAAGAATCAACGTCAGTTAGTAAGTGGTTGTCAACAGCACTGGAGATGGAAAGACCAACCTGAATCTGACATGCTAGTGCTGGAGGCATTAGGGTGACTGGACAATGCCATCTCATCCCAGTACCGTTTTGCAAAGCAATTTTGTGCACCTTCTTCCATTTAGTCCTCACCACAGCCCATCAATCTGGGGTTCTTATCCCCATTTCACCTAGACTAAGAGAAGTTGTGTGGCTGCCCTAGGCCATCCAGCTCGCAAAAAGCAGGTCAAAAGGACAAATCAGAGGGACTTAGATCAGCAGAGCTCAGGAATTAAATAAATAACTTGGTTGGCCTCTTGGCAGCTGGAGATCAAGATAGACCAGCTCAAAAAAAGTGGGATAGACTCAAGAAGGAGAATGTAAAGACTTGCCTGGGAACTGAAACCTACCAAGACTTTAGACTCAAACCAGAGGCTACTTGAAAGTTCATCCAGACAAACTTTAGAATCTGGTCACTTCTCCAAATCTCTAAAGTTAATGAATAGACCAGCTAGGTAAGAAGTTCCAGTGTCTTGACTCCTAGGCCAATGCTCAACTTCACCACATTATTTGCTGGCTAGAAAGGTCAGTGGAAGTTTAACTTTTAGTAAAAACTTGAAGGAGCCTGGAATTATCTTTGATGATGGTTGTTCCCAATGAACCATACTCCCAGTGTTCATATACCCTTGCATTTTTCCTTTCCTTTTGAATCTAAGCTGATTCTGTGATCTTCTTTAACCCATTAACCATAGAGGAAGTGACAGGGTACCAGTTTCCATGCTAAGCCTTAGAAGGGCCTGGCAGCTTTCTTTTTTGCACACTGGAAGAAGACAGTCACTGTGGAAGAAGTTTGACTATTTGGAGACTGTCCCCCTGAGAGATACCTAATCTAGCCATATGGAGAGACCACACAGAGGGGAACTGGTCCCTGAGCCCTGAGCATGCCAGAGAGCACGTGGGTGGCAGCTCCCGTGAGGGGCTGGGAGCTTTGCCAGCCAGCAGAACCACAGCCTTTTGCACTCTCCAGGCACAAGCTGCACTGTGCTATCAGAGTCTGAGTCACATCCCACACCTCCCCCTGAGAGAGGTGCCTGTAGTCTCCAGCTGGCAGAACCACAGCCTTTTGCACTCTCCATGCATACAGGCCATGTGACCCCACGCCCTCCCCGGAGAGAGGTGTGCACAGGCAGCAGCCTGGCGCTCTTGGACCCGGGAAGTCTGAGCACTCCCAGCCTGGGCCAGCAGGAAAATCTCAATGTGCTAACACTGCTTGGGACCTCTCTGGTGGTCTGGAGCTGCCCAGACAGCCTCCTCTGTCATGGTGTTGGGTACAAGAAGAAGTTCCTGTTTCCCTAGGGACCGCAACTCGGAACATGCTCTGCCAGTGGCCAAGGGGGAATTTATGTGCTCTGGAGTACCCAGAGGGGAACAGACTGAGGCTTCTCTCTGAGATGGAGGTCTGGGTGCAGTTTGCTTTCCTGTAAACCTCCCAAAACCATCAAAAGCTGTCAAGGCGAGAGAAAACAAACAAACAAACAAACCTCCAGAGAACAAAAGCCTGAAAAACCGGTTTCCTGAGAGCCCACCCCCTGGATGGGGGCAGGAGGACTTAACTCAGGGAACACTGCCCAAAAAACCCACGTGGCAGGCCCCTCCCCAAGAAAGCCAACCAAAAAAAAAAAAAAAAAAAAAAAAAAAAAAAGACAAGAGAACAACCACCAGTACTTTGTAGATACAATTTTTATTTTTGATTCGTTCTCACTATTCTGGTTCTTTTTTTATAGATAATATTTTAACCTATTTACTATCACAGTAAGATGTCTTATACATCAAATTCCATCATAACCTTTTAACCTGAACTTTTTGATAAATGTACCTGTATTTTTGTTGTTGTTTTTTTTTTTTTTTTTTTTTTTTTTGCTTTTCTATTTTTAAATTTTTTTATTCTGGTTCTTTTTTTTTATAGATAATATTTTAACCTATTTACTATCACAGTAAGATGTCTTATACATCAAATTCCATCATAACCTTTTAACCTGAACTTTTTGATAAATGTACCTGTGTTTTTGTTGTTGTTTTTTTTTTTTTGCTTTTCTATTTTTAAATTTTTTTAAAATTTTACTTTAGTTTAGTTTATTCTTTTTTTGTTTTTATTTTTTAATATTCATATAGAGTTAAGCTTCAGGGTAATCCTGAAGTGTAATCCCTTTTCCCCAATCAATGCTACCCCTATAGGTAAACCATTTTTTAATCCCCCTTTATCTTAGGAAAGTTGAGTCCTTTAACAAAGATATCAAGATACACCCAGGAAGAATCAAAATAACCTTCCTTGCCCACACTGAGAATTTATAACCACTCTCCCATCTTTTCTTTCTGCCAGTGTTTCTGTGTATTTGTGTTTGTCCTGGTAGTGTATAAATCTTATACTTGGGGTTCTTTCTGACGAGGCTCATTTTTGTTTTTCTTTTACATGTATATTCTCTTGTCATGTACTTTTATCAGTCTTTTTGTTTGTCTGTTTTTGTTTGTATACTTCATAAATCTTACCTTGGGCCCTTTTGGGCTGGGCCTTCTCCTTTATTTTATCTTTCTTTTCTTTCCTGCCTGTCTCTCTCTCTCTTTTTTTTTTCTTTTTTCTCTCTTTCTTTCTTTCATTTGGGTGGGGACTCTTGATTGCTCAGAAGTGTTCCAGGGTGCACCTTGACTGCACCATGGTGGATACATCCAGCTGTAGCCATTCAGCCATCTCTCACCAAAATGACTAGGAGGAGGAATGCCCAACAGAAGAAAATTCAGAGGCTGGGTCTTCTGCAACAGAGCTAATGGCTATCGACATAGACAATATGTCGGAAAAGGAATTCAGGCTAACAATTACCCAGGTAATAGCTAGGTTGGAGAAAGCCATAGACAACAAAATGGAATTGATTAGGGCAGAATGGAAAGCCACTAGGGATGATGTTCACAATGTTCTCAATGAGTTCCAATATAATCTAAATTCTGTAAAAGCTAGGGTAACTGAGACAGAAGATAGAATTAGTGATCTAGAGGACAAACAGATAGAGAGAAAGGATCAGGAGGAAGCCTGGAACGAACAGCTTAGATGCCACGAAAACAGAATTAGAGAAATACATGATGCCATGAAATGTTCCAACATCAGAATTATTGGAATCCCTGAGGGGGATGAGAAAGAAAGAAGACTAGAAGATACAGTGGAAAATAGTCTCCATGAAAAATTTCCCAACCTCACGAGTAGAAACAGCATTCATGTACTAGAGGTAGAACAGTCACCCCGAAGATTATAGAATGTAGAAAGACCTCAAGGCACCTGATAGTAAGAATGAGGAATCATAATTGTAGACAGGATCTTTTGAAAGAAGCTAGGACAAAGAAGCTCCTTACATACAGAGGAAAGCCCATCAGAATAACATCAGAGCTGACCACAGAAATCTGGCAACCCAGAAAGGGCTGGAAAACGTATTAAGGACACTAAATGAGAAGAACATGCAGCCAAGAATACTTTATCTAGCAAGGCTGACATTCAAAATGGATGGAGAGATAAAGAGTTTCCAAGACCGGCAAGGCTTAAAAGAGTATTTGACCACCAAGCCGACACTGCAGGAAATATTAAGGGGGGGTTCTATAAAAGAGGAAAATCCTAAAAATAGCATTGAACAGAAATATATGGAGACAATACAGAAAGAAAGACTTCAAAGGTAACATGATGTCAATAAAAACATATCTATCAATAATCACTCTCAATGTGAATGGCTTAGAGGCGCCCATAAAATGACACAGGGTTGCAGACTGTATAAAACAACAGAACCCATCCATATGTTGTCTATAAGAGACATACTTCGAACCTAAGGATACACCCAGACTGAAAGTGAAGGGATGGAAAAGCATTTTTCATGCCAATGGGACTCAAAAGAAGGCCGTGGTAGCAATTGTCATATCAGATAAATTAGATTTTAAACCAAAACTGTAGTCAGAGATAAAGAAGGACATGACATAATTCTTAAAGGGACTATCCACCAAGAAGATCTAACAATTGTAAATATTTATGCCCCCAATATGGGAACAGCCCATCACATAAGAAAACTATTAATAAAGATAAAGAGTCATATTGATATGAAGACATTAATAGTAGGAGATCTTAACACGCCTCTCTCAGTAATAGACAGATCGTCCAAGCAGAAAATCAATAAAGAAAAAAGAGTATTGAATGAGACATTGGACCAGATGGATCTCATAGACATATACAGAACATTCCACCCTAAAACAACAGAATACTCATTCTTCTCAAGTGTACATGGAACCTTTTATGGAATAGACCACGTACTGGGTCACAAATCAGGACTCAACTGATACCAAAAGACTGAGATTATTCTCTGCCTATTCTCAGATCACAATGCTTTGAAACTGGAGCTCAATCACAAGGAAAAGTTTGGAAGGAACTCAAACACCTGGAAGCTAAAGACCACCTTGCTTAAGAATGCTTGGATCAGGGCACCTGGGTGGCTCAGTGGGTTAAGCCTCTGCCTTTGGCTCAGGTCATGATCTCAGGGTCCTGGGATTGAGTCCCTCATCGGGGTGTCTGCTTGGCAGGGAGCCTGCTTTCTCCTCTCTTTCTCTCTCTCTGCCTGCCTTTCTGCCTACTTGTGATCTCTCTCTGTCAAATAAATAAATAAAAATCTAAAAAAAAAAAAAAAAGAATGCTTGGATAAACCAGGAGATCAAAGAAGAACTTAAACAATTCATGGTAACCAATGAGAATGAAGACACTTCGGTCCAAAACCTATGAAACAATGAAAATAAAGAAAGGGAATTTAGAGAAGCTATTCCATTTATTGTAGCACCAAGAAACATGAGATACCTGGGAATAAACCTAACCAAAGAGGTAAAGGATCTGTACTCGAGGACCTACAGAACACTCATGAAAGAAATCAAAGAAGACACAAAAAGATGGAAGACCTTTCCATGATTTGGATTGGAAGAATAAACATTGTTAAAATGTCTATACTGGGGGCGCCTGGGTGGCTCAGTGGGTTAAGCCGCTGCCTTCGGCTCAGGTCATGATCTCAGGGTCCTGGGATCGAGTCCCGCATCGGGCTCTCCGCTTGGCGGGGAGCCTGCTTCCCTCTCTCTCTCTCTCTCTGCCCGCCTCTCTGTCTACTTGTGATCTCTCTCTGTCAAAT
>NW_025721591.1:0-21540 GCF_922984935.1 Meles meles | reverse complement strand
TGTTGGAGAGGATGTCGAGAAAGTGGAACCCTTTTACACTGTTGGTGAGACTGCAATTTAGTGCAGCCACTTTGGAGAACAGTGTGCAGATGATTCAAGAAATTAAAAATAGAGCTTCCCTATGACCCTGCAATTACACTGATGGGTATTTACCCCAAAGATACAGATGGAGTGAAAAGAAGAGCCATCTGTACCCCAATGTTTATTGCAGCAATGGCCACGGTCGCTAAACTGTGGAAAGAACCAAGATGCCCTTCAACGGATGAATGGATAAGGAAGATGTGATACATATACACAATGGAGTATTATGGCTCCATCAGAAAGGATGAATACCCAACTTTTGTAGCAACATGGACGGGAGTGGAAGAGATTGTGCTGAGTGAAATAAGTCAAGCAGAGAGAGTCAAATATCATATGGTCTCCCTTATTTGTGGAGCATAACAAAGAACACGGAGGACATGGGGAGATGGAGAGGAGAGGGAGTTGAGGGAACCTGGAAGGGGAGATGAACCATGAGAGACTATGGACTCTGAAAAACAACCTGAGTGTTTTGGAAGGGCGGGGGTTGGGAGGTTGGGGAACCAGGTGGTGGGTAATAGGGAGGGCACGTACTGCATGGAGCACTGGGTGTGGTGCAAAAACAGTGAACACTGTTATGCTGAAAATAAACAAATAAAAAAAAGAAAATTGTACTCTTAGTCCCCGTCATCTATATCACTCATCCCTCCATCCACTTCCACTCTGGTAACCACAGAGTCGGTTTTTGTTTTGTATCTTCTTTCTCCTTTATTTATGTATGTTTGTTTCCTAAATTCCATGGAAGAGTGACATCCAAAGGCCTTTGTCTTTCTCTGACTGACTGATTTCACTTAGGATAGTATTCTCTAGCTCCATCCATGTGTCTGCAAATGGCAAGATTTTTTATGGCTGAGTAATTTCGCACTGTGTGTGTGTGTGTATACATTTATCATCTCATTTATCAAGTTATCAAGAAATACTTGGATTGTTTCCATATTGTAATATTGTAATTAATGTTGCAAGAAACATAGGGGCACATGTATCCTTTTGAGTTACTGTTCTCATATTCGTCGGGTAATCACCCGGTAGTGTGATTGCTGGATTATAAGGTAGTTCTAATATTTAACGTTTTGAAGAACAGTGATACTGTTTTCCACAGGGACTGCAGCAGCTAGCATTCCCACCACAGTGCAAGAGGGTTCCCTTTTACCCACATCCTCCCAACATTTGTTTTCTTGTGCTGGTGCTGTTAGCCATTCTGATAGTATGAGGTAATATCTCATGGACCTTTTCATTTGGATTTTCCTGTTGATGGCTGATGTGAACATCTTCTCACGTGACTGTTGGCCATCTGTATGTCTTCTTTGGAGCAATGTCTGTTCATGTCTTCTGTCTATTTTTTAATTGGATTTTTTGTTTTTTGGTTGTTGCGTTGTATCAGTTCTACATATTTTGGACACTACCCCTTTATTGCACATGATATTTGCAAACATCTTCTCCTATTAAGTACGTTGTATTCTATTTATTACATTTTCATTGCTGTTCTGCTGTGCGGTAAGTTTTTATATTGATGGAGCTCTAGTAGTTTATTTTTGCTTTTGTTTCCTTTGCCTTAGGAGGCATGTCTATTAAATGTATGGTTCATGTCAGAGAAGTTACTGTCTGTGCCCTCTTGTAGGATTTTTATGATTTAAGGTCTCACATTGAGGTCTTGAAACTGTTTTGAGTTTATTTGTCCATATGGTGTAAGAAAGCAGTCTAATTTCATTGTTTTGTGCATAGCTGTTCAGTTTTCCCAACACCATTTGTTGTAGAAACTGTCCTTTTCCCTTTTAATAGTTTTGCCTCTTTTGCAGAAGATTAATTGGGCACGTGATTGTGGGCTGATGTCTGAGCTTCTATTCCGTTTCCTTGGTCACTGTGTGTATTTTTTTTTTTTTGCCAGTCCCATACTGTGAGGATGAACGCAGCTTTGTAGTATAATTTGAAATATGGAATTGTGACGCCTCCAGCTTTGTTTTTCTTCATAACATTGTGCTGGTTGTTCAGTATCTTTTGTGATTCCATACAAATTGTTAGGGTAGTTTATTTGAGTTCTTTCATTTTTTATTTGAATTCAATGAGCCAACTTATCATACATCATTATTTTCAGATGTAGTGTTAAATAATATATCAGATGTGTATTGCATCACGTGCCCTCCTTAATGCCCATCACCCCAGTTACCCCCCCACCCCCCATCCAGCAACCCTCAGTTGGTTGCTATAGTTAAGAGTCTGTCATGGTTTTTTCCCCATCTCTGATGACTTCCCATTCTGTTTCCCCTTCCTTTGCCTACGGTTCTCTGCCCTGTTTCTGATATTTCACATATGAGTGAAACCCTATGATAATTGTGTTTCTTTCATGGACATATTTTACTCAGCATAATATCTTCCAGACCCATCCAGGTTGATGTGATGGTAAGTATTCATCCTTTCTGATGGCTGAGGAATATTCCATTGAATATATGAACCACATCTTCTTTATCCATTCCTCTGTCCATAGATATCTGGGTTCTTTCCATAGTTTATCTAGAGTGGATATTGTTGCGGTGAACACTGGGGTGCAGGTGCCAGTTCTTTCCCCTACATCTCTATTTTTGTGGTAAAAGCCCTGTAGTGAAATTGCTGTGTTTTAGGGTAACTTTACTTTTAACTTCTTGAGGAAACCCCGTACTGTTTTCCAGAGTGGATATAACAGTCTGCATTCCAACCAGGAGTGTAGGAGGGTTCTCCATTCTCTGCATCCTCACCAATATTTGTGGTTTCATGTCCTGTTAACTTTAGACATTCTGCCTGGTGTGATAGGACACCTCAATGTGGTTTAGATTTGCATTTCCCAGAAGCCATGTGATATAGAACATTTATGTATATATCTGTTGGTCACATGCGTGTCATCATTGGAGAAATATCTGTTCATATTTTCGCCCATGTCTAGACCTTCCGTTGGATTAAGGCCCAGAAGCCTAGAAGATACAATCAGCCAGAACTTTGGAGATTTTCACAAGGTCTGAGATACAATGGAGATTTAGGGTGTGTATCAAGCTCAGGGATTGTCTTCAGAGCGTGGATGGAAGTGTAGGTTCACTGACATTGTCTCAGGTTTGCATTCAGATGTCTCATGCTCTGAATCCAGTCTGGAGTAAAAAAAGGAGTTTCCTTTTGTGTGGCGGGCTGATCCTCTGGTTTTGCTAAAGTGTTCCCAATACCCGGGGCTTGGGATCCAGGCCTCTACAGATGGACCTCTCAGAACTCCAAATAGGGTTAGGGTTAGGACCTAGGAAAATGGAAGGTCTGAATTGCCAACCGTGTGGTGAGCGTCCTGGAGGGCTGAGTTGAGGACATGGGTCAGGGTGAGTGTCCGGCTCAGGGTTTCAATCCATGAGCCCTTGAATGTGGGAGTTCACTGGGATGGAAACAGATGGGCCTTCATATTTATACTGACCTATATACTTACTGGAGTCCATTATGGAAAGATTTCCATCTGGGTGTGAGGCTGAGTCCTGTGGTATTGCTCAGGCATCCCCAAATCCTAGGGCTTTGGAGCCCACCCTTATGGGACGGAGACATGAGAACCCAAGCTAGGGATAGAGTTAGGGCCAAAGGACATTGCAGGCCCAAACAGCTGACAGTGTGTGTGGTTCCTAGAGGCTGGAATGAAGGATGAGTGTTCTGGTTCTGGTCAGGCACAGGGTTTGTGACCTAGAGGCCACTGAAATTGGGGGTTTGCTGGTATAGGCTCAGATGGGCAGGCATTTTATCCTGCTTTGAATACTTTCTAGAGGTCTACATGGCACGCTTTCCTCCTGTGGTATGGCTAAGGTGACCCCAGTCCGTGGGGTAGGGAGCCAGACCCCTAGGAATTGAATGCTCAGAACACAAACTAAGCTTCAGTTAGGGGTTAGGAGCATGGCAGGCCCAATCTGATGGTGGTGTGGCAAGCTATCCAGAGGGCTGAGTACAGAGGGATGGATAGAGTAAGTGTCAGGTTCAGGTTTGTGTCCAGCTGCTGACTCTGGGTGAACTCAGTGGTGCGTGGCAGATTTCTCCTGCTCAGAATCCTTTGCAGAGTCCCAAATGGTATGGTTTCCTTCTGGGTGGCAGGCAGAGATCTCAAATCTTGCTCAGGGGTCCCCATCCGTGGGACTTGGGTGCCAGTCCTCTGGGGACAGAGCATGAAACCCCAACCTAGGGTTAGGGCTAGGTCCCAGCAACATGACAGGCCTGATTTGCTGGTGCTGTGCAGAGCTCTCACGGGGACTGAGTAGAGAACATGGGTCAGTCTGAGTCAGGCTCCGGGTTGGTGGCCATGGGGGGAAAGGCAGATTTCTCCTGCTCTCAGTCCTTGGCAGAGTTCCAATTCTACTGTTTCCTTCTGGGTTGAAGACAGAGTCCTCTGGCATTTCTCAGGGGTCCCACATATGTGGGGCTTTGGTACCTGTATTCTTGGGACACAAGACAGAAAATGTACCTAAGTTTTGGTTAGGGCTGAGGGTCATGTCAGTCTCAATAGGCCACCCTGAGAGGAGTGACCTGGGGAGCAGAGTTGAGGACGTGGGTCAGTGTGAGTGTTAAGATCCAGGTGTGAACGGGGGGTGCTGAAAGTGGGATAGCCTCAGGGGGCCAAGAAATATTCTGGTATAGTTCAGGTGTTACCCATCAGCGGAGCTTTGGTGTCAATCATCAGAGGACAGAAGACTGAAAACACAACCTAGGGCTTGGAAAAGAGCACAGGGGCATGGCTGGCCTGATCTGCTGGTGCCGAGGCTAGATGTCTGGGGTACTGAGTTGAGGGCCATGGTCAGGTGGTGCATTACGATCTGGGTTTGTGCCTGGGGGGTGGCCGAAGGTGGAGGTGGCTTCAGGGAGCATGAAGATTTCTCCCGTTCCGATGGTTCTGTGCAGCTCCAAACAGAACGGTTTCCTCCCGGGTGGCAGACAGAGCACTGGGTTGTGGCTCAGGGGTCCAAATATGGAGGAATTGGGGGACCAGCCTCTGGGGATGAAGACTGAAAATGCAACCTAGGCTTAAGGTTAGGGTCAGGGGCATGGCAGGCCCAATTTGCTGGCACTGAGAAGGGATCCCAGGGGGATGAATTGAGGGCAGAGGTCCGGTGGCATGAGAGGGTCCAGGTTTGTGGTCAGGGGACCGCTGAAGGAGGGGGTTGTGCTCAGGGAGGCATGCAGTTTCTCCCACTCTGAGTGTTCTACTCAGTTTCAAATGGCACGGTTTCCTCCTGGGTGGTAGGCAGGCTGAGTGCCAGCCTCCACATTTGTGGCCCAATAGTGCGCAGAGGGTGGGGGATAGCCTCAGGTGAACCGTGCAGGTTTCTCCCGCTCTGAGGATTCGACACAGCTCCAAACAGCATGGTTTCCTCCTGCATGGTGGACAGAGTCCTGAGGTGTCACTCAGGATTCTTTAATCTTGGGGTCTTGGGGTCAGGACTCTTGGGGATGATACCTGAAAACCAAAATTAGGGATAGGGTTAAGGCCTAGGGCCATGGTAGACCTGATATGCCAGTGCAGAGGCAGGTGCCCTGGTGCGCTGAGTTGAGTTCGGGTGTCAGACGGGGCATTAGCCTCTGGGTGTGTGTCCAGACATTCGCATAACCTGGGGGTGACTTCAGGGGTGCATGGAAGTTTCTCCAGCTCTGAGGGTTCAGCGCAGCTCCAAACAGCACAGCGGTGCCCTGCGTGGCAGGCAGATTCCCAGCATGAGTATCAGGCATCCTCAATCCTTGTGACGCAGTATGTGGTCTATTCTGGAGAAGGTTCCATGTGCACTTGAGAAGAATGTGCATTCTGTTGTTTTAGGGTGGAATGTTCTGTATATGTCTATGAGGTCCGTCTGGTCCAATGTTTCATTCAATGCTCTTATTTCTTTTTTAATTTTCTGCTTCGATGATCTGTCTATTTTTGAGAGAGGCGTATGAAGATCTCCTACTATTATTGTATTCATATCAATATGACTCTTTATCTTGATTAATAGTTTTCTTATGGAATTGGGAGCTCCCATATTGGGGGCATAGATATTCACAATTGTTAGATCATCTTGGCGGATAGTCCCTTTAAGAATTATGGAGTGTCCTTCTGTATCTCTGACTACAGTCTTTAGTTTAAAATCTAATTTATCTGATATGAGAATCGCTACCCCGGCCTTCTTTTGAGGCCCATTGGCATGAAAGATGCTTCTCCATCCGTTCACTTTCAGTCTGGGTGTATCCTTAGGTTCAAAATGGGTCTCTTGTAGACAACATATGGATGGGTCCTGTCGTTTTATCCAATCTGCAACCCTGTGTCGTTTTATGGGCGCATTTAGGCCATTCACATTGAGAGTGATTATTGGGAGATAGGTTTTGATTCATGTCATGTTGCCTTTGAAGTCTTTCTGTCTGTAGATTGTTTCTATATTTCTGTTCAATGATATTCTTAGGATTTTTTCTCTTTTATAGGACCCCGCTTAATATTTCCTGCAGTGTCGGCTTGGTGGTTGCATAGTCTTTTAAGCCTTGCCGGTCTTGGAAACTCTTTATCTCTCCATCCATTTTAAATGTCAGTCTTGCCGGATAGAGTATTCTTGGTTGCATGTTCTTCTCATTTAGTACTCTGAATATATTTTGCCAGCCCTTCCTGGCTTGCCAGGTCTCTGTGAAAAGGTCTGACGTTATTCTAATGGGCTTGGATGCCCACTCTCACCACTCTTGTTCAACATAGTATTAGAAGTCCTAGCAACGGCAATCAGACAACAAAGAGAAATAAAAGGTATCCAAATTGGCAAGGAAGAAGTCAAACTCTCTCTCTTCGCAGATGACATGATTTTTTAAATGGAAAACCCCAAAGACTCCACCCCCAAACTACTAGACTCATACAGCAATTCAGTAACGTGGCAGGATACAAAGTCAATGTACAGAAATCAGTGGCTTTCTTATACACTAACAATGAAAATACAGAAAGGGAAATTAGAGAATCGATTCCATTTACTATAGCACCAAGAACCATAAGATATCTGGGAATAAACCTAACCAAAGAGGTAAAGGACCTGTACTCGAGGAACTACAGAACACTCATGAAAGAAATTGAAGAAGACCCAAAAAGATGGAAGACAATTCCATGCTCTTGGATTGGAAGAATAAACATTGTTAAAATGTTTATACTGCCTAGAGCAATCTATGCTTTTAATGCCATTCCGATCAAAATTCCACCGGTATTTTTCAAAGAGCTGGAGCCAATAATCCTAAAATTTGTATGGAATCAGAAGAGACCCCGAATTGCTAAGGAAATGTTGAAAAACAAAAACAAAACTGGCGGCATCACGTTACCCGATTTCAAGCTTTACTACAAAGCTGCGATCACCAAGACAGCGTGGTCCTGGCATAAAAACAGACACATAGACCAGTGGAACAGAGTGGAGAGCCCAGATATGGACCCTCAACTCCACGGTGAAATAATCTTCGACAAAACAGGAAAAAATATTCAATGGAAAAAAAGACAGTCTCTTCAATCAATGGTGCTGGGAAAACTGGACAGCTATATGTAGAATAATGAAACTCAACCATTCTCTTACACTCGAAATGGATAAAAGACCTCATCATGAGACAGGAATCCATCAGAATCCTAGAGGAGAACATAGGCAGTAACCTCTTCGATATCAGCCACAGCAACTTCTTTCAAGATATGTCTCCAAAGGCCAAGGAAACAAAAGCAAAAATGAACTTTTGGCACTTCATCAAGATCAAAAGCTTCTGCACAGCAAAGGAAACAGTCCACCAAACAAAAAGGCAACCCACGGAATGGGAGAAGATATTTGCAAATGACAGTACAGACAAAAGGTTGATATCCAGGATCTAGAAAGAACTTCTCAAACTCAACACACACAAAACAGATAATCATATCCAAAAATGGGCAGAAGATATGAACAGACACTTCTCCAACGAAGACATACAAATGGCTATCAGACACATGAAAAAATGTTCATCATCACTAGCCATCAGGGAGATTCAAATTAAAACCACATTGAGATACCACCTGACACCAGTTAGAATGGCCAAAATTAGCAAGACAGGAAACAACGATTGTTGGAGAGGATGTGGAGAAAGGGGAACCCTCTTACACTGTTGGTGGGAATGCAAGTTGGTGCAGCCACTTTGGAGAACAGTGTGGAGATTCCTCAAGAAATTAAGAATAGAGCTTCCCTATGACCCTGCAATTGCACTGCTGGGTATTTACCCCAAAGATACAGATGGAGTGAAAAGAAGGGCCATCTGTACCCCAATGTTTATTGTAGCAATGGCTATGCTCACCAAACTGTGGAAAGAACCAAGATGCCCTTCAACGGATGAATGGATAAGGAAGATGTGGTACATATACGCAATGGAGTATTATGCCTCCATCAGAAAGGATGAATACCCAACTTTTGTAGCAACATGGACGGGACTGGAAGAAATTATGCTGAGCGAAATAAGTCAAGCAGAGAGAGAGTCATGTATCATATGGTCTCACTTATTTGTGGAGCATAGCAAATAACACGGAGGACATAGGGAGATGGAGAGGAGAGGGAGTTGAGAGAAACTGGAAGGGGAGATGAACCATGAGAGACTATGGACTCTGAAAAACAACCAGAGGGTTTTGGAGGGGCAGGGTGGGGTGGGAGTTTGAGGAATCAGGTGGTGGTTAATAGGGAGGGCACGTACTGCATGGAGCACTGGGTGTGATGCCAAAACAATGAACACTGTTATGCTGTAAATAAACAAATAAAAAAAAAAATGAGTCTATGGAAGGCCCGGCAGTGCCAGTTCACGCCACTGGAGGGAGTGGTGAGCAGTGGTGTGAGATACCCTGGAAGGCATGGCGATGCTGCTTGCCACCACTGGAGGCAGCGGCGAGCTGCCATGGGAAACACACCTGAAGAGGAGTCAGTGCAGCTTGCTGGCTCTGAAGGCAGGGCGGAGGTGCCCGGTGAGAGACCCTGAAACGTGAGGCACTACAGCTTGTTTTTACAGGACGGAGTGGTGAGCTGTATAGTCTCTGTTTCTCCAGGCTCAAGGGTGGTGGTAAGAATTGATGGAGCCTGTCCCCCACTCAGCATTGTGCCCTCTTTCCCCAGGTTTGCTGGTAATGTGCTGTCAGGATGGTTCAGGAGGGTCCTCCCAGTTGGGCTCTGGAGCCAGGGGAACCAAACCCGACTCATGGTGCATTTGGAACCGAGGAGCTGAGTGTTTGTTTGGAAAAGTATGTTTGTTTCTCCAGAAAGGACAAGGGCATTGACCAGCTTGAGAGGGAAGTGAATGACCAGTTAAGAAACAAGCCTGTGTCTCTCCTTCTCCCAGGAATCAGAGCAGGTGTGCAGGCTTTAGGTGGGAGACGCCTGCTTATCTGCACCTGACAACCCTTCTTAACTCTGGCTCCATGAGACCTGAAGTTTGGAAGTCAGCGTCTGAGTCAGTCATGCAGCTTGTCCCAGGACGTCAGTGTTCAGAGAAAACAGCAGGCCCGTGGGTCACAATGTCACATCCATGCCAGGATGGCAGGTAAAAATTCCCTTTCACCCCAAATTTCCTGGGCTTTTCTCTTGTCTCCAGTGGAGCTCACAATTGGCACACTGAACCAGCTGTAAGCAATCTCGTGCGGGTGCCAGAGCTCCTGAGTTTCTCTGCAGGGAGCACCTGGCAGGGATCTCATTTTCTCTGTTTATTTCTGGCTTACAAAGGTATTTGGAACATCTCTTTCCTAGGAAATCCCTTGGATTCGAAAGGGAATGTGAGATTGACTTGGTGTGCCTTTTGAACATAGAAAGTATTCCTTCACCGAACAGTGTTTACTCCACTGGGCCTAGACTCTGGTGGAACGGCTGGCATCTAGAGTGAGGTGGCTGTTTGTGGTCAGATAGAGACTTGGATGATGGCTTCTTCTTTGTCCAAGGTGATGTATCCTAATGGATTCGTCTTTGAATCCAAAGAGTTCCAATGAGGGCAGAGGGAAAATTCAAAATGATTCCAAGGAGTCTTGGACAATTTAAAAGGGATGCTTGTCTTCCTAGGTTCACTCAAACGGCTATATATGGTTGGACATGCTGTATTTTCTCTGCAGTTTCATGGGTAGTGAAGTCAGAAGGAGAGTCTTTGGTAATTTCCCTGGATAAAGGCACTCTGTTGGCTTCAAGGGACTTGGTGTCAGGAACCCTGGGCTGAATTTCTGTGGCTGCTTTCCTGATGCTCAGTGAGTCAGGTTTTCCCACAGGTTTTATATTTCCTCCTTAGGAAATTGCTGGCAGGGAATGTTCTGTTTAAAGTGGAACCATCGGGGGCACCTGTGTGGCTCAGTGGGTTAAGCCACTGCCTTCGGCTCAGGTCATGGTCTCAGGGTCCTGAGATTGAGCCCCGCATTGGGCTCTCTGCTCAGCGGGGACTCTGCTTCGTCCTCTCTCTCTGCCTGCCTCTCTGCCTACTTGTGACCTCTGTCAAATAAATAAATAAAATCTAAAAAAAAAAAAAACAACCCAAATCCGGGACCCTCCTACATTGTTGGTGGGCCTGCGTGTTGTTGCAGCCACTCTTGGAAAGAATACAGTCTGTCCTCCAAAAGCTAAGAACTGAACAACAGTAGGATCCAGCAATTGCCCTCCTAGTTATTTCCCTAAAGGGCACAAAAATGCACATTCAGTGGGGTATAAGCACCGTGATATTTACAGCAGCATTTTCAACCATTGTAAAACAATGGAGGGAGACCAAATGTCCATTCACTGATGAGTGATATATATATATATCACTCGTATATATCATATGTGTGTGTGTGTGTGTATGTGTATTCATTCTCCCACATCTTCTTAATGGAATAGGATCCAGGTTCAAAAAGGATGAAATCTTACCATCTGCAAGGATGTGGATGGATCTACAGTGGATTTAGCTAAGTAAAATCAGTAAGAAAAGACCAATAGCCTATATCTTGACCTCTATGGAATTTCAGAAAGAAAACAGATGAACATAGTGAGGAGAGAAAGGCCAATGAGGAAACAGACTCTAACCTAGAGCAAAATCAAGGGTTGCTAGGGGGCAGGGGTGTGGGGCGAAGGGTTAAGTGGGTGACAGCTATTAGGGAGAGTACTTGTTGTGATGAGCTCTGGGTGTTCTATGCAGGTGAGGAATCACAAAATCCTACCCCTGAAGGAGAGGAATGAACATTGCATGGAAACGAATTGGAATTGATGTCAATGAAGAAAAGAAGACCATGTTCTACTTCATGAAGACTGAGGTAAAACTGGAATGACTTTTGCTCTCCTGTTCTGTAGCTGTTCATTATGAAACACTCTCTGGCAGGATACACTAGTTTCCTATTGCATAAGGAGCCCTCAGAAAGTTGCCATGAAAGATTTAGATCTCAGAGCATGTACATGTTCCATTGATATGTTACTTTCAGTTTGCCCAGGTGCAAAGGTAAGTGGAGAGAAATAGGGCTGAAGAGGAAAGGAGGTATTAAGCATTCAAGAGGTAGCCTTCCCCTTTCTCATGAATGCCTGGGCCAGTGTAAATTGGGAAGAAGGAGGGGGGATCCCAGAGCTTTGCCGCAGACAGGGGAGTTCTAGGTCTGCCTAGAGCTGGTGGTGTCCATGAGCAGAGCTGCGCTAGTGGCGTGGCAGGCCCGAACTGCTGGTGTTGAGGTGAGTTCCCCAAGGAGCTGAGTTGAGAATGGGGGTCAGGTGGTGAATCAGGCTCTGGGTTTGTGGCCAGGGGCCTGCAGAATGTGGGGGAGTCCTAATGGGGTCATGCAGGTTTCTCTGGCTCTGAGGGTTCTGCACAGCTCCAAAGGGACAAGTTTCCTGCTGGGTTGCAGGGGGACTCCTACAGTGTGGCTCCAAGTTTACCAATCTAGAGGGCTTGGTGGATAGGCCCCTGGGGAAGGAAGCCTGAAAATGCAACATAGGGTTAAGGGTAATGGGCTGGGCAGGACAGGCCTGATCAGCCGACACAGAGGTGAGATACCCTCAGAATTGAGTTGAGGAAATGCATCCTGCAATGCAGAAGAGTCAGGGTTTCTGGCCAGAGGGACGGCTGATCGTGGGGGTGGCTTTAGAGGGGCATGCTGGTTTCTCCCTCTCTGAGGAAACTTTGGAGCTCCAAATGTCATGGCTTCCCCCTGCATGGCATTCAGGTTTCTGCCTTGTTACAGGGGGGTCCTGAATCTGGGGAGTTTGGGGGCCAGGCCTCTTGGGATGGAAGCCCGAAATCAGAAACTAGAGCTACGGTAAGGGCGTAGGGGCATGGCATGCTCAATCTGCTACTGCTGAGGTGGGCTCCCTGGTGGGCTGACTTCAGGGTGGGTATCAGGTGGCATGTCAGACTCAGAGTTTGTGTCCAGGGATGCCACAGAAGCTGGGCGTGACCTCAGGGTTGCATGCAGGTTTCTCCTACCCTGAGGGTTCTGCAGAGCTCCAAATGGCATGGTTTCCTCCTGTGTGGCAGACGCAGTCCTGGGGTGTCACTGAGGAATCCTTAATCTCTACTGGCATGAATCTCGGAGGTGCCCAATCTGGCGGGCTTGGGGGACAGGCCTCTGTTCATGAAAGCCTGTACACCCCACCTCGGTTTATGGTTAGGGCCGAAGGGCATGGCAGGTCCGATGTGCCGGTGCTGATGCGGGCTCCCCTAAGGGTCGAGTTGAGGGCATAGATCTGGCATCGCAGGAGAATCTGGTTTTATGGCCATGGGGGTGACTCATGGTGGGGTGGCATTACGGGGGTTTGCAGGTTTCTCCCCGTCTGAGTGTTCAGTGCAGCTCTAAACCACAAGTTTTCCTCATGAGTGCCAGGTGGAGTCCCGTGGTGGCGCTCAGTAGACCTTAATCTGGGGGGACATGGGAGGCAGGCCCCCTGGGATGGAAGCCTGAAAACCTAAAGAGGGGTTCTGGTAAGGGCCTAGGGGCATGGTGGCCCGATCTGCTTATGTTGAGGTGGGGCGCCCTAGGGTCTGAATTTATGGCATGCGTCCGGCAGCTCAGCAGAATCTGGTTTATGGCCGGGGGGACGGGTGCAGATGATGGGAGTGCCTTTAGAGGGGCAAGTTTCTCCCCCTCTGAGGGTTCAGCACAACTCCAAGGCACAGGTTCCTACTGTGTGGCAAGCGGAGTCCTGAGGTGTATGTCAAGATTCCTTAATCCAGGGGATTTTGTTGCCTGGACCCTCAGCATGGAAGACTGAACACCCAAACTTGTGTTAGGGTTAGGGCCTAGGGGCAATGGCAGGCCCGATCTGCCAGTGCTGAGGCGGGATCCCGTATGGGCTGAGTTGAGGGTATGCATTTGGTGGCGGGATGGAATCCAGCTCTATGGCCAGAGTGGCTGTTGATTATTGGGGTGGCTTTAGGGTGGCATGAAAGTTTCTCCCCATCTGAGGGTTCATTGCAGCTCCAAACCACAAGGTTTCCACTTGTGTGACAGGCTGTGTCCTGTGGTGTTGCTCAGAAGTCCTTAATCTGGGGGGCGTGGGGGCCAGGCCTCTTGGGATGGAAGCCTGAAAATCCAAACTAGGGTTAGGGTTAAGGCTTAGGGACATGGCAGGCCCGATCTGCTGCAATTGAGGTGGTCTCCTGGATAGGCCGAATGGAGGGTGGGAATCAGGCAGGAAATGAGGTCTGTGTTTGTGTTTGTGGGGGCAAAGAAGCTAGTGGTGTTCTTGGGGGGCATGCAGCTTTCTCCTGCTCTGAGGTTCCTGCACAGTTCCAAATGGCACCATTTTGCCGTAGGAGGCTGGAGGAGTGCTGGCGGGAGTCTCAGTCATCCCCAGTCTGATGGGCTTGGGGTACAGGCCTCTGGGCACGGAAGGCTGTATACCCCACCTAGGGTTAGGGTTAGGGTCTAGGGTCATGGCGGGCCCAATCTGCCGGGGCTGAGATGGGCTCCCCTCAGGGCTGAGTTGAGGGCATGTGTCCGGTAGCTTCATAGAAAACAGCTTTCTGGCCTGGGGTGCCGCAAATTGTGCGGATAGCTTTACGGGGGCTTGAAGGTTTCTCACCCTCTGAGTATTCAGCAGCTCCAAACTGCAAGGTTTCATCCTGCGTGGCTGTTGGAGTGCTGCAATGTCACTCAGGGGTCCTTAATCCAGGGGGCCTGGAGGCTAGGCATCTTGGGATGGAAGCCTGGAAACTCAAACTAAGGTTGAGGTCTTGGGGTGCGACAGGCCCAATCTGCCAGTGCTGAGGCGGACTCCCCGGTGGCCTGAGTTGAGGGTCGGTGATAGGTGGCTAGTGTGAATCTGGGTTTGTGTTCAGGAGGGGCTCAGATGCTGGGGCTTGCCTTGGGGGCATGAAGTTATCTTTTGCTCTGAGGTCTAAGTAGCTCCAAATGGCACTGTAACAGCATAGGCAGCCTCCAGACTGCCAGAGTGAGTCTCATGCATCCACAATCTGGCGGGTTTGGGGGCTAGGCCTCTGGGTACGGAAGACTGTACACCCAACCTAGGGTTAGGGTTAAGGCCTAGGGGCATGGCAGTTCTGATATGCTGCTGATATGCTGTGTTGAGGCGGGCTCCCTCAGGGCTGAGTGGATGACATGCCTCTGGCGTTGTGGCAGAACCTGGCATTATGTCTGGGGCATTTCCAATGGCGGGTGTGTTTAGGTGCTCATGCACTTTTCTTTCTGGAGGGCAGGCAGAGTCCTGTGTTGTGACTTTGGAATCCCCAGTCTGGAGGGTTAGGGTTAGGGATAGAGGTTCGGAGAGTGTTAGGGTTAGTTGTTAGGGTTTAGGGTTAGGGTTAGGGTTAGGGTTAGGAGTTAGGGGATAGGGTTAGAGGTAAGGTTTAGGGTTAGGCTTAGGGTTAGGCGTATGTCTTAGGGACAAGGCATGTCAGATCTGCCAACACAGATATGGACTCACCCAAGGGCTGTGTTGAGGGCGGGACTCAGGAGTCTCCTCAGGCCCTGGATTTTTGGACTGGAGGGGTAAAGAAGGTGGGAATCGCCTCTGGGGAGCATGATGGTTTCTACTGCTCCGAGGTTGTTATGTTAGGTTTAGAGGTTAGGGTTAGGTTTTGTGGTTAGGGTTAGTGTTAAGATTAGTGTTAAGGTGGGGCGCCTGGGTGGCTCAGTTGGTTAAAGCCTCTGCCTTCCGCTCAGGTCATGATCTCAGGGTCCTGGGATGGAGCCCCACATCAGGCTCTCTGCTCAGCGGGGAGCGTGCTTCGTCCTCTCTGTGCCTTCTTCTGATCTGTCTCTGTCAAGGAAATGAATAAAATCTTAAAAAAAATAAAAAGATTAGGGTTAGGGTTATGTCTTAGGGACAAGGCATGTTGGATCTGGTAACACTTATATGGGCTCACCCAAGGGGTGAGTTGAAGGCGGGACTCAGGAGGCTCCTTAGGCCCTGGGTTTTTTTCCTAGAAGGTAAAGATGGTGGGAATGGCCTCAGGGGAGTATGCTGGTTTCTAGGGCTCTGAGAGTGTTAGATAGCACTAAATGAAATGGTTTATTTCATTTATTCTCCTGGCTGAGAGGCTGAGTCCTGCCATCAGTCTGATGATCCTATCCACTGGGATGGAATTGGGTATCAGGCCTCTGGGGTCCAGAGCCTGACCACCTGAGCTAGGGTATTAGGGTTTGGTCCTGGGAGCATGGCAGGCCTGAGGTGCCAGTGCGGACTCAGGCTCTCCGGAGGGCTGAGTTGAGGGTATTGCTCTGGTGGCCCATCAGGCACTGGGCGGTGGTGTGTGGGTCCTCGGAAGGTGTGGGTGTCTTTAGGGGGCATGGAGGTTTCTCCGGCCAGGAGCGTACTGCACAGGGCCATGTGGGCCATTTTCCTTGTGGGTGGCAGCCGGAGTCCAGCATTGCAAATACAGGGTCCCCAGTCTGGACGGCTAGGGAGCCAGGCCTCTGTGGATCGAAGCATAAACACCCATCCTAGCATTATGGTTAAGTCTTTGGGGCATGGTAACCCCGATCTGCCGGTGCTGTGGTGACCCATCCTGATGCCTGAGTTGAGGCTATGTCTGCAGGACATTGAGACTCTGGTTCCCGGTCCTTGGGAGGGTCCAGAAGTGCTTTGGCCTCAGGGAGACTTGCAGGCTTCTCCTGCTCTGTGGCTTCAGCCCATTTCTAAACGGCACGGTTCATGCTGGGATCATGTGCAATTATGGGGTGCAACACAGGGGTCCCCTATCTGGGGTTTTGAGGACCAGTTGTGGGAGGATGATGCCTGAGCACGAACCTGGGCTAGGGTTAGTATTAGGATTAGGGTTAAGGTTATGTCTTAGGGACAAGGCATGTCGGATATGCAAGCACAGATATCAGCTCACCCAAGGGCTGAGTTGAGGGTGGGACTCAGGAGGCTCCTCGGGCACTGGGGTTTTGGGCTGTACGGGCAAAGATGTTGGAAATCGCCTCAGGGGAGCATGCCAGTTTCTACAATTCTCAGGGCATTAGATAGCACGAAATGAAAGGTCACCTTCTGGCTGAGAGGGTGAGTCCTGCTGTGAGGGTTAGGTTGTAGGGGCATTGCAGCCCCAATCTGCTGGCGCTGTGGTGGCCCATCCCAATGCTTGAGTTCAGAGCGTGTGTCTGCAGGACCATGAGACTCCTGGTTCTTGGTCTTTGGGGGCGCTGGAAGTGGGGTGGCCTCAGGGAGACATTCAAATTTATCCCGCTCTGTGGGTTCAGCACAATTCTAAACAGCATGGTTTCCTCCTGGTGTCAGGTTCAATGATGGGGTATCGCTCACGGGTCCCCCATCTGGGGCCTTGGGGACCAGGAGTCAGAGTATGGACGCCTGAACACACAACCTGGGCTAGGTTTAGTATTATGGTTAGTGTTAGGTTTAGGGACAGGGCATGTCGGATCTGCTAGCACAGATACGGGCTCACCCAAGGGCTGAGTTGAGGGCAGGACTCAGGAGGCTCCTCAGGCCCTGGGTTCTTGGCCTGGAGGAGCAAAGCTGGTGGGAATGGCCTCAAGGGAGAATGGCTGGTTGCTACTGCTCTGAGGGTGTGAGAGAACACCAAATGAAAAGGTCTCCTCCTGGCTGAGAACTGAGTCCTAGCGACAGTCTTATGCTCAACCCATGGGAGGAATTGGGTGTCAGGCCTCTGGGTCCAATGCCTGAACACCCAACCTAGTGTTAGGGTTTCGTCCTGGGAGAATGGCAGGCCTGCCAGTGCGGCTCAGGTTCTCCGGAGGGCTGAGTTGAGGGCATTGCTCTGGTGGCCTGTCAGGCTCTGGGTTTGTGGTGTGGCATTTCTTGGAAGGCGTGGGTGGCTTTAGGGGGCATGGAGGATTCTGTGGCCAGGAGCATACTGCACAGGATCATATGGTCCAGTTTCATCGTGGGTGGCAGCCAGAGCCCTGCATTGGGAATCCAGGGTCCCCAGTCTGGAGGGCTAGGGGTCCAGTCCTCAGGGGACAGAAGCCTGACACCCAACCTAGGGTTAGTTTAGGGTTGTAAGGGCATGGCAGCCCCGATCTGATGGCGCTGTGGTGATGCTTCCCAATGCCTGAGTTGAGGGCGCGAGTCTGTAGCACTGTGAGAGTCCTGGTTCCTGGTCCTTGGGTGTGCCAGAAGTGGCAGTGGCCTTTGGGAGGCATGCAGGTTTCTCCCGCTCTGCGGGTTCAACACATTTCAAAAGGGCAGGGTTTCCTCCTGGGATCAGGCGCAATTATGGGGTGCAGCTCAGGGGTCCCCCATCTGGCCGTTTGGGGGACCAGGCTATGGAGGAGGGATGCCTGAACACACAACCTGGGCTAGAGTTAGTATTAGGGTTAGGCTTAGCATTAAGGTTATGTCTTAGGGAGAAGGCATGTGGGATCTGCCAGCACAGATATTGGCTCACTGAAGGGCTGAGTTGAGGGCAGGGCTCCGGAGGCTTCTCAGGCCCTGGGTTTTTGGCCTGGAGGTGCAAAGATGGCGGGAATGGCCTCAGGGAAGCTTGGCCGGTTCCTAGGGCTCTGAGGGTGTTGGAGAGCACCAAATGGAATCTCCTGCTGGTTGAGAAGCTGAGTCATGCCATCAGTTTGATGCTCCCACCCATGGGTGGAATTGGGTGTCAGGGTTCTAGAACCTGAACACCCAACCTAGGGTTAGGGTTTGGTCCTGGGAGAATGGCAGGCCTGATGTGCCAGCACGGACTCAGGCTCTCTGGAGGGCTGGGCTGAGGGCATTGTTCTGGCGGCCTGTAAGGCTAAGGAATTGTGGTGTGGGGGTGCTCAGAAGGTGTGGTTGGCTTTAGGGGTCATGGAGGTTTCTCCGGCAAGGAGCGTTCTGCAAAGGTCCATGTGGTCAAGTTTCATCATGGGTGGCAGCCAGAGTCCTACGTTGGGAATATGGGGTCCCCAGTCTGGAGGGCTAGGGAGCCAGTCCTCTGGGGACTGAAGCCTGAACACCCAACCGAGGGTTAGATTTAGGTCACAGGGGCATGGCGGCCCGGATCTGCCGGCACAGTGATGACCAATCCCGATGCCTGAGTTGAGGACGTGAGTCTGCAGGACCGTGAGACTCCTCATTCCTGCTCCTCAGGGGCGCCGGTATTGGGGGTGGCGTCAGGGAGGCATTCTCGTTTCTTCTGCTCTGTAGGTTCAGCACATTCCTTTTTTTTTTCACCTTCAATATCTATCTATCTATATTATTTCTTTTCAGCGTAACAGTATTCCTTATTTTTGCACCACACCCAGTGCTCCATGCAACACGTGCCCTCCCTAATACCCACCACCTTGTTCTCCCAACCTCCCACTCCCCACCCATTCAAGACCCTCAGGTTCTTTTTCAGAGTCCGTAGTCTCTCATGGTTCACCTCCCCTTCCCATTTCCCACAACTTCCTTCTCCTCTCCATCTCCCCATGTCCTCCTTGTTCTTTGTTATGCTCCACAAGTAAGTGAAACCATATGATAATTGACTCTCTCTGCTTGACTTATTTCACTCAGCATAATCTCTTCCACTCCCGTCCATATTGCTACAAAAGTTGGTATTCATCTTTTCTGATGGAGGCATAATACTCCATCTTGTATATGGACCACATCTTCCTTATCCATTCGTCCATTGAAGGGCATCTTGGTTCTTTCCACAGTTTGGCGACCGAGGCCTTTGCTGCTATAATCATTGGGGTACAGATGGCCCTTCTTTTCACTCCATCTGTATCTTTGGGGTAAATACCCAGCAGTGCAATTGCAGGGTCATAGGGAAGCTGTATTCTTAATTTCTGGAGGAAACTCCACACTGTTCTCCAAAGTGGCTGCACCAACTTGCATTCCCACCAACAGTGTAAGAGGGTTCCCCTTTCTCCACATCCTCTCCAACACACGTTGTTTCCTGTCTTGCTAATTGTGGCCTTTCTAACTGGTGTCAGGTGGTATCTCAATGTCGTTTTCATTTGAATCTCCCTGATGGCTAGTGATGATGAACATTTTGTCCTGTGTCTGATAGCCATTTGTATGTCTTCGTTGGAGGAGTGTCTGTTCATATCTTCTGCCCATTTTTGGATATGATTATCTGTTTTGTGTGTGTTGAGTTTGAGAAGTTCTTTCTAGATCCTGGATATCAACCTTTTGTCTGAACTGTCATTTACAAATATCTTCTCCCGTTCCGTGGGTTGCCTTTTGATTGGTGGACTGTTCCCTTTGCTGTGCAGAAGCTTTTGATCTTGATGAAGTGCCAAAAGTTCATTTTCGCTTTTCTTTCCTTGGCCTTTGGAGACATATCTTGAAAGAAGTTGCTGTGGCTGATATCGAAGAGGTTACTGCCTATGTACTCCTCTAGGATTCTGAGAGAATCCTGTCTCACGTTGAGCTCCTTTATCGAGTTCGAGTTTATCATTGTGTATGGTGTAAGAGAATGGTCGAGTTTCATTCTTCTACATATCGCTGTCCAGTTTCCCCAGCACCATTGATTGAGGAGAATGTCTTTTGTTACATTGAATATTTTTTCCTGATTTCTCGATGATTATATCACAATAGAGTTGAGGGTCCGTATCTAATCGGGATCGAATTGGGCAGAGCGCTCATGAAAATTGGCTGGCGTTGGACAACCATGGGGACCGCCTTGTTCTGCGTGGCCCAGGACCCTTTCTCGCTCGGGGTATGTCGCAGCCACCAGAAAACGCGCCGAGACGACGGGGCCCGGCCGGGGGCCTCAGCACCAGGGAGCTTGCTCCGAGCAGAGTTGATGGAGGGGCTGTGGTCGGGAATCTGGCTCCTCCTTGGAGGGAGGCCGGGGCGCCCGGGATGGGCTTGGCCTCTCTGGGGGAACAAATGGATCTGTCGCTCCCCAGCTCTGTCGCAGCCACGAAAGGGGCCGATGGCGCCGGGACGGTCGGGGGACTCATGCAGCCGGACTCAGGGTTCCCCATGGGGAGGCCCGCAGGCTCAGTCCCCTGGCAACGGAAGGCTGAGCAAGCAGGCCCGGGCCCAGGCCTGCGGCCCTCTGGTGCCCGAAGTGTGTTCGCCGGGCGTTTTCCGGCCAATTCTCACGAGCGTTCTGCCCAAATCGGGATCGATTTGGGCAGAACGCTGGTGAGAATTGGCCGGCGTTGGGCAGCCCTGGTCAGCGCCCAGGGCCGCGTGGAGCAGGGCCCATTCTCGCTCGGGGCATGGCGCGGCCACCCGGAAAACGAGCCGCGACGATGGGGCGCGGCCGGCGGCCCCGGCGCCGGGGAGTTTTCCCCGAGCAGAGTGGATGGAGGCGCCGTGGCCGGGCGTCCGCCTCCGCCGTGGCGGGCGGCCGGGGCGCCCGTGGAGGGGGCTGGCCTCTGTGGGGGAACGGAGTGATCTCTCACTCCACGGCTGGGACGAAGCCGCGAAAGGTGCCGTCGTCGCCGGGACGGTCGGGGGGACTCGTGGCGCGGGACTCAGGGTTCCCCATGCGGAGGCCCCCAGGCTCAGGCCCCTGGCAACGGAAGGCTGAGCAAGCAGGCCCGGGCCCGGGCCCGGCTTTCGGGGCTGGCCCGGCCCCAGCGGCCGGCGCCAGGGAGGGGACCCCCGGAGGCTGAGGGGCGGGAGGCGTCGGCCTCCCCGGGGCCCGCCGCCCGGAGCTCCTCCTGGCGGTGCCGGAACGCGACGACACGCGATCCCGGACAGGGCCCCGGGGGGGCGGCCCTGCGGCCCTCTGGTGCCCGAAGTGTGTTCGCCGGGCGTTTTCCGGCCAATTCTCACGAGCGTTCTGCCCAAATCGGGATCGATTTGGACAGAACGCTCGTGAGAATTGGCCGGCGTTGGGCAGCCCTGGTCAGCGCCCAGGGCCGCGTGGAGCAGGGCCCTTTCTCGCTCGGGGCATGGCGCGGCCACCCGGAAAACGAGCCGCGACGATGGGGCGCGGCCGGCGGCCCCGGCGCCGGGGAGTTTTCCCCGAGCAGAGTGGATGGAGGCGCCGTGGCCGGGCGTCCGCCTCCGCCGTGGCGGGCGGCCGGGGCGCCCGTGGAGGGGGCTGGCCTCTGTGGGGGAACGGAGTGATCTCTCACTCCACGGCTGGGACGAAGCCGCGAAAGGTGCCGTCGTCGCCGGGACGGTCGGGGGGACTCGTGGC
>NW_025721590.1:0-21793 GCF_922984935.1 Meles meles | reverse complement strand
ATCCCGATTTGGGCAGAACGCTCGTGAGAATTGGCCGGAAAACGCCCGGCGAACACACTTCGGGCACCACAGGGCCGCAGGGCCGCCCCCCCGGGGCCCTGTCCGGGATCGCGTGTCGTCGCGTTCCGGCACCGCCAGGAGGAGCTCCGGGAGGCGGGCCCCGGGGAGGCCGACGCCTCCCGCTCCTCAGCCTCCGGGGGTCCCCTCCCTGGCGCAGGCCGCTGGGGCCGGGCCAGCCCCGAAAGCCGGGCGTGGGCCCGGGCCTGCTTGCTCAGCCTTCCGTTGCCAGGGGCCTGAGCCTGGGGGCCTCCGCATGGGGAACCCTGAGTCCCGCGCCACGAGTCCCCCCGACCCTCCCGGCGACCACGGCACCTTTCGCGGCTTCGTCCCATCCGTGGAGTGAGAGATCACTCCGTTCCCCCACAGAGGCCAGCCCCATCCACGGGCGCCCCGGCCGCCCGCCACGGCGGAGGCGGACGCCCGGCCACGGCGCCTCCATCCACTCCGCTCGGGGAAAACTCCCCGGCGCCGTGGCCGCCGGCCGCGCCCCATCGTCGCGGCTCGTTTTCCGGGTGGCCGCGGCATGCCCCGAGCGAGAAAGGGCCCTGCTCCACGCGGCCCTGGGCGCTGACCAGGGCTGCCCAACGCCGGCCAATTCTCACGAGCGTTCTGCCCAAATCGATCCCGATTTGGGCAGAACGCTCGTGAGAATTGGCCGGAAAACGCCCGGCGAACACACTTCGGGCACCACAGGGCCGCAGGGCCGCCCCCCCGGGGCCCTGTCCGGGATCGCGTGTCGTCGCGTTCCGGCACCGCCAGGAGGAGCTCCGGGAGGCGGGCCCCGGGGAGGCCGACGCCTCCCGCTCCTCAGTCTCCGGGGGTCCCCTCCCTGGCGCCGGCCGCTGGGGCCGGGCCAGCCCCGAAAGCCGGGCCCGGGCACGGGCCTGCTTGCTCAGCCTTCCGTTGCCAGGGGCCTGAGCCTTGGGGCCTCCGCATGGGGAACCCTGAGTCCTGCGCCACGAGTCCCCCCGACCCTCCCGGCGACCACGGCACCTTTCGCGGCTTCGTCCCAGCCGTGGAGTGAGAGATCACTCCGTTCCCCCACAGAGGCCAGCCCCCTCCACGGGCGCCCCGGCCGCCCGCCACGGCGGAGGCGGACGCCCGGCCACGGCGCCTCCATCCACTCTGCTCGGGGAAAACTCCCCGGCGCCGGGGCCGCCGGCCGCGCCCCATCGTCGCGGCTCGTTTTCCGGGTGGCCGCGCCATGCCCCGAGCGAGAAAGGGCCCTGCTCCACGCGGCCCTGGGCGCTGACCAGGGCTGCCCAACGCCGGCCAATTCTCACGAGCGTTCTGCCCAAATCGATCCCGATTTGGGCAGAACGCTCGTGAGAATTGGCCGGAAAACGCCCGGCGAACACACTTCGGGCACCACAGGGCCGCAGGGCCGCCCCCCCGGGGCCCTGTCCAGGATCGCGTGTCGGCGCGTTCCGGCACCGCCAGGAGGAGCTCCGGGAGGCGGGCCCCGGGGAGGCCGACGCCTCCCGCTCCTCAGCCTCCGGGGGTCCCCTCCCTGGCGCCGGCCGCTGGGGCCGGGCCAGCCCCGAAAGCCGGGCCCGGGCCCGGGCCTGCTTGCTCAGCCTTCCGTTGCCAGGGGCCTGAGCCTGGGGGCCTCCGCATGGGGAACCCTGAGTCCCGCGCCACGAGTCCCCCCGACCGTCCCGGCGACCACGGCACCTTTCGCGGCTTCGTCCCAGCCGTGGAGTGAGAGATCACTCCGTTCCCCCACAGAGGCCAGCCCCCTCCACGGGCGCCCCGGCCGCCCGCCACGGCGGAGGCGGACGCCCGGCCACGGCGCCTACATCCACTCTGCTCGGGGAAAACTCCCCGGCGCTGGGGCCGCCGGCCGCGCCCCATCGTCGCGGCTCGTTTTCCGGGTGGCCGCGCCATGCCCCGAGCGAGAAGCGCCCTGCTCCACGCGGCCCTGGGCGCTGACCAGGGCTGCCCAACGCCGGCCAATTCTCACGAGCGTTTTGCCCAAATCGATCCCGATTTGGGCAGAACGCTCGTGAGAATTGGCCGGGAAAACGCCCGGCGAACACACATCGGGCACCACAGGGCCTCAGGGCCGCCCCCCCGGGGCCCTGTCCGGGATCGCGTGTCGTCGCGTTCCGGCACCGCCAGGAGGAGCTCCGGGAGGCGGGCCCCGGGGAGGCCGACGCCTCCCGCTCCTCAGCCTCCGGGGGTCCCCTCCCTGGCGCCGGCCGCTGGGGCCGGGCCAGCCCCGAAAGCCGGGCCCGGGCCCGGGCCTGCTTGCTCAGCCTTCCGTTGCCAGGGGCCTGAGCCTGGGGGCCTCCGCATGGGGAACCCTGAGTCCCGCGCCACGAGTCCCCCCGACCGTCCCGGCGACCACGGCACCTTTCGCGGCTTTGTCCCAGCCGTGGAGTGAGAGATCACTCCGTTCCCCCACAGAGGCCAGCCCCCTCCACGGGCGCCCCGGCCGCCCGCCACGGCGGAGGCGGACGCCCGGCCACGGCGCCTCCATCCACTCTGCTCGGGGAAAACTCCCCGGCGCCGGGGCTGCCGGCCGCGCCCCATCGTCGCGCCTCGTTTTCCGGGTGGCCGCGCCATGCCCCGAGCGAGAAAGCGCCCTGCTCCACGCGGCCCTGGGCGCTGACCAGGGCTGCCCAACGCCGGCCAATTCTCAGAGCGTTTTGCCCAAATCGATCCCGATTTGGGCAGAACGCTCGTGAGAATTGGCCGCAAAACGCCCGGCGAACACACTTCGGGCACCAGAGGGCCGCAGGGCCGCCCCCCCGGGGCCCTGTCCGGGATCGCGTGTCGTCGCGTTCCGGCACCGCCAGGAGGAGCTCCGGGAGGCGGGCCCCGGGGAGGCCGACGCCTCCCGCTCCTCAGCCTCCGGGGGTCCCCTCCCTGGCGCCGGCCGCTGGGGCCGGGCCAGCCCCGAAAGCCGGGCCCGGGCCCGGGCCTGCTTGCTCAGCCTTCCGTTGCCAGGGGCCTGAGCCTGGGGGCCTCCGCATGGGGAACCCTGAGTCCTGCGCCACGAGTCCCCCCGACCGTCCCGGCGACCACGGCACCTTTCGCGGCTTCGTCCCAGCCGTGGAGTGAGAGATCACTCCGTTCCCCCACAGAGGCCAGCCCCCTCCACGGGCGCCCCGGCCGCCCGCCACGGCGGAGGCGGACGCCCGGCCACGGCGCCTCCATCCACTCTGCTCGGGGAAAACTCCCCGGCGCCGGGGCCGCCGGCCGCGCCCCATCGTCGCGGCTCGTTTTCCCGGGTGGCCGCGCCATGCCCCGAGCGAGAAAGGGCCCTGCTCCACGCGGCCCTGGGCGCTGACCAGGGCTGCCCAACGCCGGCCAATTCTCACGAGCGTTCTGCCCAAATCGATCCCGATTTGGGCAGAACGCTCGTGAGAATTGGCCGGAAAACGCCCGGCGAACACACTTCGGGCACCAGAGGGCCGCAGGGCCGCCCCCCCGGGGCCCTATCCGGGATCGCGTGTCGGCGCGTTCCGGCACCGCCAGGAGGAGCTCCGGGAGGCGGGCCCCGGGGAGGCCGACGCCTCCCGCTCCTCAGCCTCCGGGGGTCCCCTCCCTGGCGCCGGCCGCTGGGGCCGGGCCAGCCCCGAAAGCCGGGCCCGGGCCCGGGCCTGCTTGCTCAGCCTTCCGTTGCCAGGGGCCTGAGCCTGGGGGCCTCCGCATGGGGAACCCTGAGTCCCGCGCCACGAGTCCCCCCGACCGTCCCGGCGACCACGGCACCTTTCGCGGCTTCGTCCCAGCCGTGGAGTGAGAGATCACTCCGTTCCCCCACAGAGGCCAGCCCCCTCCACGGGCGCCCCGGCCGCCCGCCACGGCGGAGGCGGACGCCCGGCCACGGCGCCTCCATCCACTCTGCTCGGGTTAAACTCCCCGGCGCCGGGGCCGCCGGCCGCGCCCCATTGTCGCGGCTCGTTTTCCGGGTTGCCGCGCCATGCCCCGAGCGAGAAAGGGCCCTGCTCCACGCGGCCCTGGGCGCTGACCAGGGCTGCCCAACGCCGGCCAATTCTCACGAGCGTTCTGCCCAAATCGATCCCGATTTGGGCAGAACGCTCGTGAGAATTGGCCGGAAAACGCCCGGCGAACACACTTCGGGCACCACAGGGCCGCAGGGCCGCCCCCCCGGGGCCCTGTCCGGGATCGCGTGTCGTCGCGTTCCGGCACCGCCAGGAGGAGCTCTGGGAGGCGGGCCCCGGGGAGGCCGACGCCTCCCGCTCCTCAGCCTCCGGGGGTCCCCTACCTGGCGCCGGCCGCTGGGGCCGGGCCAGCCCCGAAAGCCGGGCCCGGGCCCGGGCCTGCTTGCTCAGCCTTCCGTTGCCAGGGGCCTGAGCCTGGGGGCCTCCGCATGGGGAACCCTGAGTCCCGCGCCACGAGTCCCCCCGACCGTCCCGGCGACCACGGCACCTTTCGCGGCTTCGTCCCAGCCGTGGAGTGAGAGATCACTCCATTCCCCCACAGAGGCCAGCCCCCTCCACGGGCGCCCCGGCCGCCCACCACGGCGGAGGCGGACGCCCGGCCACGGCGCCTCCATCCACTCTGCTCGGGGAAAACTCCCCGGCGCCGGGGCTGCCGGCCGCGCCCCATCGTCGCGCCTCGTTTTCCGGGTGGCCGCGCCATGCCCCGAGCGAGAAAGCGCCCTGCTCCACGCGGCCCTGGGCGCTGACCAGGGCTGCCCAACGCCGGCCAATTCTCAGAGCGTTTTGCCCAAATCGATCCCGATTTGGGCAGAACGCTCGTGAGAATTGGCCGCAAAACGCCCGGCGAACACACTTCGGGCACCAGAGGGCCGCAGGGCCGCCCCCCCGGGGCCCTGTCCGGGATCGCGTGTCGTCGCGTTCCGGCACCGCCAGGAGGAGCTCCGGGAGGCGGGCCCCGGGGAGGCCGACGCCTCCCGCTCCTCAGCCTTCCGGGGGTCCCCTCCCTGGCGCCGGCCGCTGGGGCCGGGCCAGCCCCGAAAGCCGGGCCCGGGCCCGGGCCTGCTTGCTCAGCCTTCCGTTGCCAGGGGCCTGAGCCTGGGGGCCTCCGCATGGGGAACCCTGAGTCCTGCGCCACAAGTCCCCCCGACCGTCCCGGCGACCACGGCACCTTTCGCGGCTTCGTCCCAGCCGTGGAGTGAGAGATCACTCCGTTCCCCCACAGAGGCCAGCCCCCTCCACGGGCGCCCCGGCCGCCCGCCACGGCGGAGGCGGACGCCCGGCCACGGCGCCTCCATCCACTCTGCTCGGGGAAAACTCCCCGGCGCCGGGGCCGCCGGCCGCGCCCCATCGTCGCGGCTCGTTTTCCGGGTGGCCGCGCCATGCCCCGAGCGAGAAAGGGCCCTGCTCCACGCGGCCCTGGGCGCTGACCAGGGCTGCCCAACGCCGGCCAATTCTCACGAGCGTTCTGCCCAAATCGATCCCAATTTGGGCAGAACGCTCGTGAGAATTGGCCGGAAAACGCCCGGCGAACACACTTCGGGCACCAGAGGGCCGCAGGGCCGCCCCCCCGGGGCCCTATCCGGGATCGCGTGTCGGCGCGTTCCGGCACCGCCAGGAGGAGCTCCGGGAGGCGGGCCCCGGGGAGGCCGACGCCTCCCGCTCCTCAGCCTCCGGGGGTCCCCTCCCTGGCGCCGGCCGCTGGGGCCGGGCCAGCCCCGAAAGCCGGGCCCGGGCCCGGGCCTGCTTGCTCAGCCTTCCGTTGCCAGGGGCCTGAGCCTGGGGGCCTCCGCATGGGGAACCCTGAGTCCCGCGCCACGAGTCCCCCCGACCGTCCCGGCGACCACGGCACCTTTCGCGGCTTCGTCCCAGCCGTGGAGTGAGAGATCACTCCGTTCCCCCACAGAGGCCAGCCCCCTCCACGGGCGCCCCGGCCGCCCGCCACGGCGGAGGCGGACGCCCGGCCACGGCGCCTCCATCCACTCTGCTCGGGTTAAACTCCCCGGCGCCGGGGCCGCCGGCCGCGCCCCATTGTCGCGGCTCGTTTTCCGGGTTGCCGCGCCATGCCCCGAGCGAGAAAGGGCCCTGCTCCACGCGGCCCTGGGCGCTGACCAGGGCTGCCCAACGCCGGCCAATTCTCACGAGCGTTCTGCCCAAATCGATCCCGATTTGGGCAGAACGCTCGTGAGAATTGGCCGGAAAACGCCCGGCGAACACACTTCGGGCACCACAGGGCCGCAGGGCCGCCCCCCCGGGGCCCTGTCCGGGATCGCGTGTCGTCGCGTTCCGGCACCGCCAGGAGGAGCTCTGGGAGGCGGGCCCCGGGGAGGCCGACGCCTCCCGCTCCTCAGCCTCCGGGGGTCCCCTACCTGGCGCCGGCCGCTGGGGCCGGGCCAGCCCCGAAAGCCGGGCCCGGGCCCGGGCCTGCTTGCTCAGCCTTCCGTTGCCAGGGGCCTGAGCCTGGGGGCCTCCGCATGGGGAACCCTGAGTCCCGCGCCACGAGTCCCCCCGACCGTCCCGGCGACCACGGCACCTTTCGCGGCTTCGTCCCAGCCGTGGAGTGAGAGATCACTCCATTCCCCCACAGAGGCCAGCCCCCTCCACGGGCGCCCCGGCCGCCCACCACGGCGGAGGCGGACGCCCGGCCACGGCGCCTCCATCCACTCTGCTCGGGGAAAACTCCCCGGCGCCGGGGCTGCCGGCCGCGCCCCATCGTCGCGCCTCGTTTTCCGGGTGGCCGCGCCATGCCCCGAGCGAGAAAGCGCCCTGCTCCACGCGGCCCTGGGCGCTGACCAGGGCTGCCCAACGCCGGCCAATTCTCAGAGCGTTTTGCCCAAATCGATCCCGATTTGGGCAGAACGCTCGTGAGAATTGGCCGCAAAACGCCCGGCGAACACACTTCGGGCACCAGAGGGCCGCAGGGCCGCCCCCCCGGGGCCCTGTCCGGGATCGCGTGTCGTCGCGTTCCGGCACCGCCAGGAGGAGCTCCGGGAGGCGGGCCCCGGGGAGGCCGACGCCTCCCGCTCCTCAGCCTCCGGGGGTCCCCTCCCTGGCGCCGGCCGCTGGGGCCGGGCCAGCCCCGAAAGCCGGGCCCGGGCCCGGGCCTGCTTGCTCAGCCTTCCGTTGCCAGGGGCCTGAGCCTGGGGGCCTCCGCATGGGGAACCCTGAGTCCTGCGCCACGAGTCCCCCCGACCGTCCCGGCGACCACGGCACCTTTCGCGGCTTCGTCCCAGCCGTGGAGTGAGAGATCACTCCGTTCCCCCACAGAGGCCAGCCCCCTCCACGGGCGCCCCGGCCGCCCGCCACGGCGGAGGCGGACGCCCGGCCACGGCGCCTCCATCCACTCTGCTCGGGGAAAACTCCCCGGCGCCGGGGCCGCCGGCCGCGCCCCATCGTCGCGGCTCGTTTTCCGGGTGGCCGCGCCATGCCCCGAGCGAGAAAGGGCCCTGCTCCACGCGGCCCTGGGCGCTGACCAGGGCTGCCCAACGCCGGCCAATTCTCACGAGCGTTCTGCCCAAATCGATCCCGATTTGGGCAGAACGCTCGTGAGAATTGGCCGGAAAACGCCCGGCGAACACACTTCGGGCACCAGAGGGCCGCAGGGCCGCCCCCCCGGGGCCCTATCCGGGATCGCGTGTCGGCGCGTTCCGGCACCGCCAGGAGGAGCTCCGGGAGGCGGGCCCCGGGGAGGCCGACGCCTCCCGCTCCTCAGTCTCCGGGGGTCCCCTCCCTGGCGCCGGCCGCTGGGGCCGGGCCAGCCCCGAAAGCCGGGCCCGGGCACGGGCCTGCTTGCTCAGCCTTCCGTTGCCAGGGGCCTGAGCCTTGGGGCCTCCGCTTGGGGAACCCTGAGTCCTGCGCCACGAGTCCCCCCGACCCTCCCGGCGACCACGGCACCTTTCGCGGCTTCGTCCCAGCCGTGGAGTGAGAGATCACTCCGTTCCCCCACAGAGGCCAGCCCCCTCCACGGGCGCCCCGGCCGCCCGCCACGGCGGAGGCGGACGCCCGGCCACGGCGCCTCCATCCACTCTGCTCGGGGAAAACTCCCCGGCGCCGGGGCCGCCGGCCGCGCCCCATCGTCGCGGATCGTTTTCCGGGTGGCCGCGCCATGCCCCGAGCGAGAAAGGGCCCTGCTCCACGCGGCCCTGGGCGCTGACCAGGGCTGCCCAACGCCGGCCAATTCTCACGAGCGTTCTGCCCAAATCGATCCCGATTTGGGCAGAACGCTCGTGAGAATTGGCCGGAAAACGCCCGGCGAACACACTTCGGGCACCACAGGGCCGCAGGGCCGCCCCCCCCGGGGCCCTGTCCGGGATCGCGTGTCGTCGCGTTCCGGCACCGCCAGGAGGAGCTCCGGGAGGCGGGCCCCGGGGAGGCCGACGCCTCCCGCTCCTCAGCCTCCGGGGGTCCCCTCCCTGGCGCCGGCCGCTGGGGCCGGGCCAGCCCCGAAAGCCGGGCCTGGGCCCGGGCCTGCTTGCTCAGCCTTCCGTTGCCAGGGGCCTGAGCCTGGGGGCCTCCGCATGGGGAACCCTGAGTCCCGCGCCACGAGTCCCCCCGACCCTCCCGGCGACCACGGCACCTTTCGCGGCTTCGTCCCATCCGTGGAGTGAGAGATCACTCCGTTCCCCCACAGAGGCCAGCCCCCTCCACGGGCGCCCCGGCCGCCCGCCACGGCGGAGGCGGACGCCCGGCCACGGCGCCTCCATCCACTCCGCTCGGGGAAAACTCCCCGGCGCCGTGGCCGCCGGCCGCGCCCCATCGTCGCGGCTCGTTTTCCGGGTGGCCGCGGCATGCCCCGAGCGAGAAAGGGCCCTGCTCCACGCGGCCCTGGGCGCTGACCAGGGCTGCCCAACGCCGGCCAATTCTCACGAGCGTTCTGCCCAAATCGATCCCGATTTGGGCAGAACGCTCGTGAGAATTGGCCGGAAAACGCCCGGCGAACACACTTCGGGCACCACAGGGCCGCAGGGCCGCCCCCCCGGGGCCCTGTCCGGGATCGCGTGTCGTCGCGTTCCGGCACCGCCAGGAGGAGCTCCGGGAGGCGGGCCCCGGGGAGGCCGACGCCTCCCGCTCCTCAGTCTCCGGGGGTCCCCTCCCTGGCGCCGGCCGCTGGGGCCGGGCCAGCCCCGAAAACCGGGCCCGGGCACGGGCCTGCTTGCTCAGCCTTCCGTTGCCAGGGGCCTGAGCCTTGGGGCCTCCGCATGGGGAACCCTGAGTCCTGCGCCACGAGTCCCCCCGACCCTCCCGGCGACCACGGCACCTTTCGCGGCTTCGTCCCAGCCGTGGAGTGAGAGATCACTCCGTTCCCCCACAGAGGCCAGCCCCCTCCACGGGCGCCCCGGCCGCCCGCCACGGCGGAGGCGGACGCCCGGCCACGGCGCCTCCATCCACTCTGCTCGGGGGAAAACTCCCCGGCGCCGGGGCCGCCGGCCGCGCCCCATCGTCGCGGCTCGTTTTCCGGGTGGCCGCGCCATGCCCCGAGCGAGAAAGGGCCCTGCTCCACGCGGCCCTGGGCGCTGACCAGGGCTGCCCAACGCCGGCCAATTCTCACGAGCGTTCTGCCCAAATCGATCCCGATTTGGGCAGAGCGCTCGTGAGAATTGGCCGGAAAACGCCCGGCGAACACACTTCGGGCACCACAGGGCCGCAGGGCCGCCCCCCCGGGGCCCTGTCCGGGATCGCGTGTCGGCGCGTTCCGGCACCGCCAGGAGGAGCTCCGGGAGGCGGGCCCCGGGGAGGCCGACGCCTCCCGCTCCTCAGCCTCCGGGGGTCCCCTACCTGGCGCCGGCCGCTGGGGCCGGGCCAGCCCCGAAAGCCGGGCCCGGGCCCGGGCCTGCTTGCTCAGCCTTCCGTTGCCAGGGGCCTGAGCCTGGGGGCCTCCGCATGGGGATCCCTGAGTCCCGCGCCACGAGTCCCCCCGACCGTCCCGGCGACCACGGCACCATTCGCGGCTTCGTCCCAGCCGTGGAGTGAGAGATCACTCCGTTCCCCCACAGAGGCCAGCCCCCTCCACGGGCGCCCCGGCCGCCCGCCACGGCGGAGGCGGACGCCCGGCCACGGCGCCTCCATCCACTCTGCTCGGGGAAAACTCCCCGGCGCCGGGACCGCCGGCCGCGCCCCATCGTCGCGGCTCGTTTTCCGGGTGGCCGCGCCATGCCCCGAGCGAGAAAGGGCCCTGCTCCACGCGGCCCTGGGCGCTGACCAGGGCTGCCCAACGCCGGCCAATTCTCACGAGCGTTCTGCCCAAATCGATCCCGATTTGGGCAGAACGCTCGTGAGAATTGGCCGGAAAACGCCCAGCGAACACACTTCGGGCACCAGAGGGCCGCAGGGCCGCCCCCCCGGGGCCCGGTCCGGGATCGCGTGTCGGCGCGTTCCGGCACCGCCAGGAGGAGCTCCGGGAGGCGGGCCCCGGGGAGGCCGACGCCTCCCGCTCCTCAGCCTCCGGGGGTCCCCTCCCTGGCGCCGGCCGCTGGGGCCCGGGCCAGCCCCGAAACCCGGGCCCGGGCCCGGGCCTGCTTGCTCAGCCTTCCGTTGCCAGGGGCCTGAGCCTGGGGGCCTCCGCATGGGGAACCCTGAGTCCCGCGCCACGAGTCCCCCCGACCGTTCCGGCGACCACGGCACCTTTCGCGGCTTCGTCCCAGCCGTGGAGTGAGAGATCACTCCGTTCCCCCACAGAGGCCAGCCCCCTCCACGGGCGCCCCGGCCGCCCGCCACGGCGGAGGCGGACGCCCGGCCACGGCGCCTCCATCCACTCTGCTCGGGGGAAAACTCCCCGGCGCCGGGGCCGCCGGCCGCGCCCCATCGTCGCGGCTCGTTTTCCGGGTGGCCGCGCCATGCCCCGAGCGAGAAAGGGCCCTGCTCCACGCGGCCCTGGGCGCTGACCAGGGCTGCCCAACGCCGGCCAATTCTCACGAGCGTTCTGCCCAAATCGATCCCGATTTGGGCAGAGCGCTCGTGAGAATTGGCCGGAAAACGCCCGGCAAACACACTTCGGGCACCACAGGGCCGCAGGGCCGCCCCCCCGGGGCCCTGTCCGGGATCGCGTGTCGGCGCGTTCCGGCACCGCCAGGAGGAGCTCCGGGAGGCGGGCCCCGGGGAGGCCGACGCCTCCCGCTCCTCAGCCTCCGGGGGTCCCCTACCTGGCGCCGGCCGCTGGGGCCGGGCCAGCCCCGAAAGCCGGGCCCGGGCCCGGGCCTGCTTGCTCAGCCTTCCGTTGCCAGGGGCCTGAGCCTGGGGGCCTCCGCATGGGGATCCCTGAGTCCCGCGCCACGAGTCCCCCCGACCGTCCCGGCGACCACGGCACCATTCGCGGCTTCGTCCCAGCCGTGGAGTGAGAGATCACTCCGTTCCCCCACAGAGGCCAGCCCCCTCCACGGGCGCCCCGGCCGCCCGCCACGGCGGAGGCGGACGCCCGGCCACGGCGCCTCCATCCACTCTGCTCGGGGAAAACTCCCCGGCGCCGGGACCGCCGGCCGCGCCCCATCGTCGCGGCTCGTTTTCCGGGTGGCCGCGCCATGCCCCGAGCGAGAAAGGGCCCTGCTCCACGCGGCCCTGGGCGCTGACCAGGGCTGCCCAACGCCGGCCAATTCTCACGAGCGTTCTGCCCAAATCGATCCCGATTTGGGCAGAACGCTCGTGAGAATTGGCCGGAAAACGCCCAGCGAACACACTTCGGGCACCAGAGGGCCGCAGGGCCGCCCCCCCGGGGCCCTGTCCGGGATCGCGTGTCGGCGCGTTCCGGCACCGCCAGGAGGAGCTCCGGGAGGCGGGCCCCGGGGAGGCCGACGCCTCCCGCTCCTCAGCCTCCGGGGGTCCCCTCCCTGGCGCCGGCCGCTGGGGCCGGGCCAGCCCCGAACGCCGGGCCCGGGCCCGGGCCTGCTTGCTCAGCCTTCCGTTGCCAGGGGCCTGAGCCTGGGGGCCTCCGCATGGGGATCCCTGAGTCCCGCGCCACGAGTCCCCCCGACCGTCCCGGCGACCACGGCACTATTCGCGGCTTCGTCCCAGCCGTGGAGTGAGAAATCACTCCGTTCCCCCACAGAGGCCAGCCCCCTCCACGGGCGCCCCGGCCGCCCGCCACGGCGGAGGCGGACGCCCGGCCACGGCGCCTCCATCCACGCTGCTCGGGGAAAACTCCCCGGCGCCGGGGCCGCCGGCCGCGCCCCATCGTCGCGGCTCGTTTTCCGGGTGGCCGCGCCATGCCCCGAGCGAGAAAGGGCCCTGCTCCACGCGGCCCTGGGCGCTGACCAGGGCTGCCCAACGCCGGCCAATTCTCACGAGCGTTCTGCCCAAATCGATCCCGATTTGGGCAGAACGCTCGTGAGAATTGGCCGGAAAACGCCCGGCGAACACACTTCGGGCACCAGAGGGCCGCAGGGCCGCCCCCCCGGGGCCCTGTCCGGGATCGCGTGTCGGCGCGTTCCGGCACCGCCAGGAGGAGCTCCGGGAGGCGGGCCCCGGGGAGGCCGACGCCTCCCGCTCCTCAGCCTCCGGGGGTCCCCTCCCTGGCGCCGGCCGCTGGGGCCGGGCCAGCCCCGAAAGCCGGGCCCGGGCCCGGGCCTGCTTGCTCAGCCTTCCGTTGCCAGGGGCCTGAGCCTGGGGGCCTCCGCATGGGGAAATCTGAGTCCCGCGCCACGAGTCCCCCCGACCGTCCCGGCGACCACGGCACCTTTCGCGGCTTCGTCCCAGCCGTGGAGTGAGAGATCACTCCGTTCCCCCACAGAGGCCAGCCCCCTCCACGGGCGCCCCGGCCGCCCGCCACGGCGGAGGCGGACGCCCGGCCACGGCGCCTCCATCCACTCTGCTCGGGGGAAAACTCCCCGGCGCCGGGACCGCCGGCCGCGCCCCATCGTCGCGGCTCGTTTTCCGGGTGGCCGCGCCATGCCCCGAGCGAGAAAGGGCCCTGCTCCACGCGGCACTGGGCGCTGACCAGGGCTGCCCAACGCCGGCCAATTCTCACGAGCGTTCTGCCCAAATCGATCCCGATTTGGGCAGAACGCTCGTGAGAATTGGCCGGAAAACGCCCGGCGAACTCACTTCGGGCACCACAGGGCCGCAGGGCCGCCCCCCCGGGGCCCTGTCCGGGATCGCGTGTCGGCGCGTTCCGGCACCGCCAGGAGGAGCTCCGGGAGGCGGGCCCCGGGGAGGCCGACGCCTCCCGCTCCTCAGCCTCCGGGGGTCCCCTCCCTGGCGCCGGCCGCTGGGGCCGGGCCAGCCCCGAAAGCCGGGCCCGGGCCCGGGCCTGCTTGCTCAGCCTTCCGTTGCCAGGGGCCTGAGCCTGGGGGCCTCCGCATGGGGAACCCTGAGTCCCGCGCCACGAGTCCCCCCGACCGTCCCGGCGACCACGGCACCTTTCGCGGCTTCGTCCCAGCCGTGGAGTGAGAGATCACTCCGTTCCCCCACAGAGGCCAGCCCCCTCCACGGGCGCCCCGGCCGCCCGCCACGGCGGAGGCGGACGCCCGGCCACGGCGCCTCCATCCACTCTGCTCGGGGAAAAACTCCCCGGCGCCGGGGCCGCCGGCCGCGCCCCATCGTCGCGGCTCGCTTTCCGGGTGGCCGCGCCATGCCCCGAGCGAGAAAGGGCCCTGCTCCACGCGGCCCTGGGCGCTGACCAGGGCTGCCCAACGCCGGCCAATTCTCACGAGCGTTCTGCCCAAATCGATCCCGATTTGGGCAGAACGCTCGTGAGAATTGGCCGGAAAACGCCAGGCGAACACACTTCGGGCACCAGAGGGCCGCAGGGCCGCCCCCCCGGGGCCCGGTCCGGGATCGCGTGTCGGCGCGTTCCGGCACCGCCAGGAGGAGCTCCGGGAGGCGGGCCCCGGGGAGGCCGACGCCTCCCGCTCCTCAGCCTCCGGGGGTCCCCTCCCTGGCGCCGGCCGCTGGGGCCGGGCCAGCCCCGAAACCCGGGCCCGGGCCCGGGCCTGCTTGCTCAGCCTTCCGTTGCCAGGGGCCTGAGCCTGGGGGCCTCCGCATGGGGAACCCTGAGTCCCGCGCCACGAGTCCCCCCGACCGTCCCGGCGACCACGGCACCTTTTGCGGCTTCGTCCCAGCCGTGGAGTGAGAGATCACTCCGTTCCCCCACAGAGGCCAGCCCCCTCCACGGGCGCCCCGGCCGCCCGCCACGGCGGAGGCGGACGCCCGGCCACGGCGCCTCCATCCACTCTGCTCGGGGAAAACTCCCCGGCGCCGGGGCCGCCGGCCGCGCCCCATCGTCGCGGCTCGTTTTCCGGGTGGCCACGCCATGCCCCGAGCGAGAAAGGGCCCTGCTCCACGCGGCCCTGGGCGCTGACCAGGGCTGCCCAACGCCGGCCAATTCTCACGAGCGTTCTGCCCAAATCGATTTGGGCAGAACGCTCGTGAGAATTGGCCGGAAAACGCCCGGCGAACACACTTCGGGCACCAGAGGGCCGCAGGGCCGCCCCCCCGGGGCCCTGTCCGGGATCGCGTGTCGGCGCGTTCCGGCACCGCCAGGAGGAGCTCCGGGAGGCGGGCACCGGGGAGGCCGACGCCTCCCGCTCCTCAGCCTCCGGGGGTCCACTCCCTGGCGCCGGCCGCTGGGGCCGGGCCAGCCCCGAAAGCCGGGCCCGGGCCCGGGCCAGCTTGCTCAGCCTTCCGTTGCCAGGGGCCTGAGCCTGGGGGCCTCCGCATGGGGAACCCTGAGTCCCGCGCCACGAGTCCCCCCGACCGTCCCGGCGACCACGGCACCTTTCGCGGCTTTGTCCCAGCCGTGGAGTGAGAGATCACTCCGTTCCCCCACAGAGGCCAGCCCCCTCCACGGGCGCCCGGGCCGCCCGCCACGGCGGAGGCGGACGCCCGGCCACGGCGCCTCCTTCCACTCTGCTCGGGTTAAACTCCCCGGCGCCGGGGCCGCCAGCCGCGCCCCATCGTCGCGGCTCGTTTTCCGGGTGGCCGCGCCATGCCCCGAGCGAGAAAGGGCCCTGCTCCACGCGGCCCTGGGCGCTGACCAGGGCTGCCCAACGCCGGCCAATTCTCACGAGCGTTCTGCCCAAATCGATCCCGATTTGGGCAGAGCGCTCGTGAGAATTGGCCGGAAAACGCCCGGCGAACACACTTCGGGCACCACAGGGCCGCAGGGCCGCCCCCCCGGGGCCCTGTCCGGGATCGCGTGTCGGCGCGTTCCGGCACCGCCAGGAGGAGCTCCGGGAGGCGGGCCCCGGGGAGGACGACGCCTCCCGCTCCTCAGCCTCCGGGGGTCCCCTCCCTGGCGCCGGCCGCTGGGGCCGGGCCAGCCCCGAAAGCCGGGCCCGGGCCCGGGCCTGCTTGCTCAGCCTTCCGTTGCCAGGGGCCTGAGCCTGGGGGCCTCCGCATGGGGAACCCTGAGTCCCGCGCCACGAGTCCCCCCGACCGTCCCGGCGACCACGGCACCATTCGCGGCTTCGTCCCAGACGTGGAGTGAGAGATCACTCCGTTCCCCCACAGAGGCCAGCCCCCTCCACGGGCGCCCCGGCCGCCCGCCACGGCGGAGGCGGACGCCCGGCCACGGCGCCTCCATCCACTCTGCTCGGGAAAAACTCCCCGGCGCCTGGGCCGCCGGCCGCGCCCCATCGTCGCGGCTCGTTTTCCGGGTGGCCGCGCCATGCCCCGAGCGAGAAAGGGCCCTGCTCCACGCGGCCCTGGGCGATGACCAGGGCTGCCCAACGCCGGCCAATTCTCACGAGCGTTCTGCCCAAATCGATCCCGATTTGGGCAGAACGCTCGTGAGAATTGGCCGGAAAACGCCAGGCGAACACACTTCGGGCACCAGAGGGCCGCAGGGCCGCCCCCCCGGGGCCCGGTCCGGGATCGCGTGTCGGCGCGTTCCGGCACCGCCAGGAGGAGCTCCGGGAGGCGGGCCCCGGGGAGGCCGACGCCTCCCGCTCCTCAGCCTCCGGGGGTCCCCTCCCTGGCGCCGGCCGCTGGGGCCGGGCCAGCCCCGAAACCCGGGCCCGGGCCCGGGCCTGCTTGCTCAGCCTTCCGTTGCCAGGGGCCTGAGCCTGGGGGCCTCCGCATGGGGAACCCTGAGTCCCGCGCCACGAGTCCCCCCGACCGTTCCGGCGACCACGGCACCTTTCGCGGCTTCGTCCCAGCCGTGGAGTGAGAGATCACTCCGTTCCCCCACAGAGGCCAGCCCCCTCCACGGGCGCCCCGGCCGCCCGCCACGGCGGAGGCGGACGCCCGGCCACGGCGCCTCCATCCACTCTGCTCGGGGAAAACTCCCCGGCGCCGGGGCCGCCGGCCGCGCCCCATCGTCGCGGCTCGTTTTCCGGGTGGCCGCGCCATGCCCCGAGCGAGAAAGGGCCCTGCTCCACGCGGCCCTGGGCGCTGACCAGGGCTGCCCAACGCCGGCCAATTCTCACGAGCGTTCTGCCCAAATCGATCCCGATTTGGGCAGAGCGCTCGTGAGAATTGGCCGGAAAACGCCCGGCGAACACACTTCGGGCACCACAGGGCCGCAGGGCCGCCCCCCCGGGGCCCTGTCCGGGATCGCGTGTCGGCGCGTTCCGGCACCGCCAGGAGGAGCTCCGGGAGGCGGGCCCCGGGGAGGCCGACGCCTCCCGCTCCTCAGCCTCCGGGGGTCCCCTACCTGGCGCCGGCCGCTGGGGCCGGGCCAGCCCCGAAAGCCGGGCCCGGGCCCGGGCCTGCTTGCTCAGCCTTCCGTTGCCAGGGGCCTGAGCCTGGGGGCCTCCGCATGGGGATCCCTGAGTCCCGCGCCACGAGTCCCCCCGACCGTCCCGGCGACCACGGCACCATTCGCGGCTTCGTCCCAGCCGTGGAGTGAGAGATTACTCCGTTCCCCCACAGAGGCCAGCCCCCTCCACGGGCGCCCCGGCCGCCCCCCACGGCGGAGGCGGACGCCCGGCCACGGCGCCTCCATCCACTCTGCTCGGGGAAAAACTCCCCGGCGCCGGGACCGCCGGCCGCGCCCCATCGTCGCGGCTCGTTTTCCGGGTGGCCGCGCCATGCCCCGAGCGAGAAAGGGCCCTGCTCCACGCGGCCCTGGGCGCTGACCAGGGCTGCCCAACGCCGGCCAATTCTCACGAGCGTTCTGCCCAAATCGATCCCGATTTGGGCAGAACGCTCGTGAGAATTGGCCGGAAAACGCCCAGCGAACACACTTCGGGCACCAGAGGGCCGCAGGGCCGCCCCCCCGGGGCCCTGTCCGGGATCGCGTGTCGGCGCGTTCCGGCACCCGCCAGGAGGAGCTCCGGGAGGCGGGCCCCGGGGAGGCCGACGCCTCCCGCTCCTCAGCCTCCGGGGGTCCCCTCCCTGGCGCCGGCCGCTGGGGCCGGGCCAGCCCCGAACGCCGGGCCCGGGCCCGGGCCTGCTTGCTCAGCCTTCCGTTGCCAGGGGCCTGAGCCTGGGGGCCTCCGCATGGGGATCCCTGAGTCCCGCGCCACGAGTCCCCCCGACCGTCCCGGCGACCACGGCACTATTCGCGGCTTCGTCCCAGCCGTGGAGTGAGAAATCACTCCGTTCCCCCACAGAGGCCAGCCCCCTCCACGGGCGCCCCGGCCGCCCGCCACGGCGGAGGCGGACGCCCGGCCACGGCGCCTCCATCCACGCTGCTCGGGGAAAACTCCCCGGCGCCGGGGCCGCCGGCCGCGCCCCATCGTCGCGGCTCGTTTTCCGGGTGGCCGCGCCATGCCCCGAGCGAGAAAGGGCCCTGCTCCACGCGGCCCTGGGCGCTGACCAGGGCTGCCCAACGCCGGCCAATTCTCACGAGCGTTCTGCCCAAATCGATCCCGATTTGGGCAGAACGCTCGTGAGAATTGGCCGGAAAACGCCCGGCGAACACACTTCGGGCACCAGAGGGCCGCAGGGCCGCCCCCCCGGGGCCCTGTCCGGGATCGCGTGTCGGCGCGTTCCGGCACCGCCAGGAGGAGCTCCGGGAGGCGGGCCCCGGGGAGGCCGACGCCTCCCGCTCCTCAGCCTCCGGGGGTCCCCTCCCTGGCGCCGGCCGCTGGGGCCGGGCCAGCCCCGAAAGCCGGGCCCGGGCCCGGGCCTGCTTGCTCAGCCTTCCGTTGCCAGGGGCCTGAGCCTGGGGGCCTCCGCATGGGGAAATCTGAGTCCCGCGCCACGAGTCCCCCCGACCGTCCCGGCGACCACGGCACCTTTCGCGGCTTCGTCCCAGCCGTGGAGTGAGAGATCACTCCGTTCCCCCACAGAGGCCAGCCCCCTCCACGGGCGCCCCGGCCGCCCGCCACGGCGGAGGCGGACGCCCGGCCACGGCGCCTCCATCCACACTGCTCGGGGAAAACTCCCCGGCGCCGGGGCCGCCGGCCGCGCCCCATCGTCGCGGCTCGTTTTCTGGGTGGCCGCGCCATGCCCCGAGCGAGAAAGGGCCCTGCTCCACGCGGCCCTGGGCGCTGACCAGGGCTGCCCAACGCCGGCCAATTCTCACGAGCGTTCTGCCCAAATCGATCCCGATTTGGGCAGAACGCTCGTGAGAATTGGCCGGAAAACGCCCGGCGAACAAACTTCGGGCACCAGAGGGCCGCAGGGCCGCCCCCCCGGGGCCCTGTCCGGGATCGCGTGTCGTCGCGTTCCGGCACCGCCAGGAGGAGCTCCGGGAGGCGGGCCCCGGGGAGGCCGACGCCTCCCGCTCCTCAGCCTCCGGGGGTCCCCTCCCTGGCGCCGGCCGCTGGGGCCGGGCCAGCCCCGAAAGCCGGGCCCGGGCCCGGGCCTGCTTGCTCAGCCTTCCGTTGCCAGGGGCCTGAGCCTGGGGGCCTCCGCATGGGGAACCCTGAGTCCCACGCCACGAGTCCCCCCGACCGTCCCGGCGACCACGGCACCTTTCGCGGCTTCGTCCCAGCCGTGGAGTGAGAGATCACACCGTTCCCCCACAGAGGCCAGCCCCCTCCACGGGCGCCCCGGCCGCCCGCCACGGCGGAGGCGGACGCCCGGCCACGGCGCCTCCATCCACTCTGCTCGGGGAAAACTCCCCGGCGCCGGGGACGCCGGCCGCGCCCCATCGTCGCGGCTCGTTTTCCGGGTGGCCGCGCCATGCCCCGAGCGAGAAAGGGCCCTGCTCCACGCGGCCCTGGGCGCTGACCAGGGCTGCCCAACGCCGGCCAATTCTCACGAGCGTTCTGCCCAAATTGATCCCGATTTGGGCAGAACGCTCGTGAGAATTGGCCGGAAAACGCCCGGCGAACACACTTCGGGCACCACAGGGCCGCAGGGCCGCCCCCCCGGGGCCCTGTCCGGGATCGCGTGTCGTCGCGTTCCGGCACCGCCAGGAGGAGCTCCGGGAGGCGGGCCCCGGGGAGGCCGACGCCTCCCGCTCCTCAGTCTCCGGGGGTCCCCTCCCTGGCGCCGGCCGCTGGGGCCGGGCCAGCCCCGAAAGCCGGGCCCGGGCCCGGGCCTGCTTGCTCAGCCTTCCATTGCCAGGGGCCTGAGCCTGGGGGCCTCCGCATGGGGAACCCTGAGTCCCGCGCCACGAGTCCCCCCGACCGTCCCGGCGACCACGGCACCTTTCGCGGCTTCGTCCCAGCCGTGGAGTGAGAGATCACTCCGTTCCCCCACAGAGGCCAGCCCCCTCCACGGGCGCCCCGGCCGCCCGCCACGGCGGAGGCGGACGCCCGGCCACGGCGCCTCCATCCACTCTGCTCGGGGAAAACTCCCCGGCGCCGGGGCCGCCGGCCGCGCCCCATCGTCGCGGCTCGTTTTCCGGGTGGCCGCGCCATGCCCCGAGCGAGAAAGGGCCCTGCTCCACGCGGCCCTGGGCGCTGACCAGGGCTGCCCAACGCCGGCCAATTCTCACGAGCGTTCTGCCCAAATCGATCCCGATTTGGGCAGAACGCTCGTGAGAATTGGCCGGGAAAACGCCCGGCGAACACACTTCGGGCACCACAGGGCCGCAGGGGCCGCCCCCCCCGGTGCCCTGTCCAGGATCGCGTGTCGGCGCGTTCCGGTACCGCCAGGAGGAGCTCCGGGAGGCGGGCCCCGGGGAGGCCGACGCCTCCCGCTCCTCAGCCTCCGGGGGTCCCATCCCTGGCGCCGGCCGCTGGGGCCGGGCCAGCCCCGAAAGCCGGACCCGGGCCCGGTCCTGCTTGCTCAGCCTTCCGTTGCCAGGGGCCTGAGCCTGGGGGCCTCCGCATGGGGAACCCTGAGTCCCGCGCCACGAGTCCCCCCGACCGTCCCGGCGACCACGGCACCTTTCGCGGCTTCGTCCCAGCCGTGGAGTGAGAGATCACTCCGTTCCCCCACAGAGGCCAGCCCCCTCCACGGGCGCCCCGGCCGCCCGCCACGGCGGAGGCGGACGCCCGGCCACGGCGCCTCCATCCACTCTGCTCGGGGAAAACTCCCCGGCGCCGGGGCCGCCGGCCGCGCCCCATCGTCGCGGCTCGTTTTCCGGGTGGCCACGCCATGCCCCGAGCGAGAAAGGGCCCTGCTCCACGCGGCCCTGGGCGCTGACCAGGGCTGCCCAACGCCGGCCAATTCTCACGAGCGTTCTGCCCAAATCGATCCCGATTTGGGCAAAACGCTCGTGAGAATTGGCCGGAAAACGCCCGGCGAACACACTTCGGGCACCACAGGGCCGCAGGGCCGCCCCCCCGGGGCCCTGTCCGGGATCGCGTGTCGTCGCGTTCCGGCACCGCCAGGAGGAGCTCCGGGAGGCGGGCCCCGGGGAGGCCGACGCCCCCCGCTCCTCAGCCTCCGGGGGTCCCCTACCTGGCGCCGGCCGCTGGGGCCGGGCCAGCCCCGAAAGCCGGGCCCGGGCCCGGGCCTGCTTGCTCAGCCTTCCGTTGCCAGGGGCCTGAGCCTGGGGGCCTCCGCATGGGGAACACTGAGTCCCGCGCCACGAGTCCCCCCGACCGTCCCGGCGACCACGGCTCCTTTCGCGGCTTCGTCCCAGCCGTGGAGTGAGAGATCACTCCGTTCCCCCACAGAGGCCAGCCCCCTCCACGGGCGCCCCGGCCGCCCGCCACGGCGGAGGCGGACGCCCGGCCACGGCGCCTCCATCCACTCTGCTCGGGGAAAACCCGGCGCCGGGGCCGCCGGCCGCGCCCCATCGTCGCGGCTCGTTTTCCGGGTGGCCGCGCCATGCCCCGAGCGAGAAAGGGCCCTGCTCCACGCGGCCCTGGGCGCTGACCAGGGCTGCCCAAAGCCGGCCAATTCTCACGAGCGTTCTGCCCAAATCGATCCCGATTTGGGCAGAACGCTCGTGAGAATTGGCCGGAAAACGCCCGGCGAACACACTTCGGGCACCACAGGGCCGCAGGGCCGCCCCCCCGGGGCCCTGTCCGGGATCGCGTGTCGTCGCGTTCCGGCACCGCCAGGAGGAGCTCCGGGAGGCGGGCCCCGGGGAGGCCGACGCCTCCCGCTCCTCAGCCTCCGGGGGTCCCCTCCCTGGCGCCGGCCGCTGGGGCCGGGCCAGCCCCGAAAGCCGGGCCCGGGCCCGGGCCTGCTTGCTCAGCCTTCCGTTGCCAGGGGCCTGAGCCTGGGGGCCTCCGCATGGGGAACCCTGAGTCCCGCGCCACGAGTCCCCCCGACCGTCCCGGCGACCACGGCACCTTTCGCGGCTTCGTCCCAGCCGTGGAGTGAGAGATCACTCCGTTCCCCCACAGAGGCCAGCCCCCTCCACGGGCGCCCCGGCCGCCTGCCACGGCAGAGGCGGACGCCCGGCCACGGCGCCTCCATCCACTCTGCTCGGGGAAAACTCCCCGGCGCCGGGGCCGCCGGCCGCGCCCCATCGTCGCGGATCGTTTTCCGGGTGGCCGCGCCATGCCCCGAGCGAGAAAGGGCCCTGCTCCACGCGGCCCTGGGCGCTGACCAGGGCTGCCCAACGCCGGCCAATTCTCACGAGCGTTCTGCCCAAATCG
>NW_025721589.1:0-22047 GCF_922984935.1 Meles meles | reverse complement strand
AAAACAGGGTTTGGCTCACCAACCCAAGTCTCTTTCTACCATAACCGTAACCGTGACTCACTAGAGGTTTACAACTAGAAAGCTTGTCTAGCTCATAATGAGGAGAGGACTACTTTATTCTGCCTTTTGCAGGAAACTTTACACTGTCTTATTTTCCATTCACCAGGGAAGTCAGTGTTTAATGATGTATATGATCTACAGTTGTGTGCATTATTTTCTTCAAATAAAGAGCACCTCCTTCTTCCTCCTGTCAGTGCCCAATACAATCTCAATATAGAGCTGCCTGAGTTGAACATCTGAATAATGTTAAGACAACCTGCTAAAAAAATCATCTCCGAACTCTACAACGTTTAAAAGCCATAATTCTAAAAACACACGATCTTAACCACTACCCAGTTGTTTAGCCTGAATGATACTGTGCCATGTTCTGGTTTTAAGAGGTATTGCTTTAAATATTCTCAAAATATTTAAATATTCAGCAGATCCTGACCCTGAAAGGCTATAGGATATCTTGTTTATTGTGAGTTTATAAACACAGTTGGATTTTTTTTTACCTTTTTAAAAGAGCCTTGATATCTGTAGAAAATTATATTTTTAGATTAGTTGCTATCATGGAAGGGGATAGAACTTAGGACAGACAGCTAGGAAGGTTTCTAAGTTAGCACCCCTTCACTGAAATACCCTTTAGCTATCTGCCTCATGTTTTAATAGGGATAGAGGAAAAACAGATCCTTTTATTAAAAAATGTTTAATTATCCATCAAAATAAAGGGATTATTACACGTGCTAAATAAATCAGAGACACTCGTTCTATTTGGAATTAACTTCATTTCACCAGCATTTTTCATACATCCAGAACATAAGAGACCTCTCACAAAAAGAAAAGGCTGATATGTATAGATAGGACTTTAAAATCTTTTTTCAAAATAGAATTTGTCTAGATTTCACACAGATACTCTAGAGGTAATTTTCATATGAAAAAAATTATTCTGATCCTTCACAGTGCCTTAAAGGTTTAAAAATTTAGAGAATAGAGTATACAGTGTATTCCTTTTAACTAGCTCCACACTATGCACAGACTTCTAGGAGTTGAAACTGTCAATTTCAGCAGCCTACAGGCTTTCAGGTCTCAGAATCAGTGCAAAGCCTCCAGCTGTACCACTTTGTTCCCCAGGATAGAAGATTATACACAGCTCTGGTCTTCAGAGATCAATTTATGAATTGTTCTTTCCCTCTGTGAGTCAGGTGAATATTGAAACCAATTTACATTTCCCAAATTATGTCAGAGTAGAACGAGGGAGTGAGTTAAGTGGGCTTGTATTTTCTAATTAATGCAGTGGTATTTTGGAGCCCTGGCCAGCCACTTGCTGATGGTCACACATCAATGTGATTCTTCTGCACTATGCTCTAGAGTTTTGGGAACCCTATGTCCAGTCAGGAGCGGTTTTAATGCCTCCCCCAAGTGCCATCCTCATAAGTTTCTCTGAACAGGTTTCTCTGTGCTCTGGCTCTAAACACTGTGGCCAACCACCAGGTGAGGAGGGGACTCACTGTGCTACTGATTACACAAGCAGGGGCACCGGAATAGACTGGAGGTCAAGTGAAGGATCCTCCTCTTTCACTGAAAACACACACTGGCTCACTATCATTAAGTAAGCCATCATTTGAATCCAGGTCTTCCTTTCTTTCTTTCTTATTTTTTTTATAAACATATAATGTATTTTTATCCCCAGGGGTACAGGTCTGTGAATCGCCAGGTTTACACACTTCACAGTACTCACCATAGCACATACCCTCCCTGATGTCCATAACCCCACCCACCTCTCCCAACCCCCCTTTCCCCAGCAACCCTCAGTTTGTTTTGTGAGATTAGGAGTCACTTATGGTTTGTCTCCCTCCCAATCCCATCTTGTTTCATTTATTCTTCTCCTACTCCCCTAACCCCCCATGTTGCATCTCCACTTCCTCATCGTCCTATCAGGTCTTCTTTCTAATAGTAAGCCTGATCTAATAAAAACAAGGCCCTTTTATGATTACTGTGACATTCCCGAATGTCATTCAGTTTGTGAAGACAAAGCAAACCATTCATTTATTCCTATTTAGAATTTAGTAATAATAATATATTTTCCCAGTTTATTCAAGGAAGGAAAGGCATGGGCACTTTCTTTCTTCTTGCAAATGATTTAGGCAACTAAAAAAGGGCAATTTTCAGAAAACAAGTTAATCATAGGACAATGGACACCTATGATTCGATTAAAATTAGCTTCGTTTTATTAATTTTTAAAAGCATGATCCTTCAAGGACTTCATCTTTATTCCAATTTGAATTGGAAGGAAAACATGCACATTTGCTTTCATAGTCTATGAAAGCAACCGTACATGTTTTCCTTCCCTTGCTTTCCCTTCTCTGCATAGGAGAGACAACATTTCTTCTTCATCAACAGTAACAAAAGTATTGGTTTTATTGTCTAGCATGAGTATTTTATACCAAAAACACTAAAGCGAACAAACTCCAGTCCCTAAAATAGAATTTTCAACCTCTGAATTGTAATACAGTAACCCCTGTTTTCTGAAAGCTCCTGTTACACCACTATACTTTTATTAAAGACCTGCATTAAGACAGCAACTTCATGGTTTGTCTCCCTCCCAATCCCATCTTGTTTCATGTATTCTTCTCCTATCCCCCTACCCCCCCATGTTGCTTCTCCATGTCCTCATATCAGGGAGATCATATGATAGTTGTCTTTCTCCGATTGACTTATTTCACTAAGCATGATACGCTCTAGTTCCATCCACGTCGTCGCAAATGGCAAGATTTCATTTCTTTTGATGGCTGCATAGTATTCCATTGTGTATATATACCACATCTTCTTGATCCATTCATCTGTTGATGGACATCTAGGTTCTTTCCATAGTCTGGCTATTGTAGACATTGCTGCTATAAACATTCGGGTACACGTGCCCCTTCGGATCACTATGTTTGTATCTTTAGGGTAAATACCCAGTAGTGCAATTGCTGGGTCATAGGGTAGTTCTATTTTCAACATTTTGAGGAACCTCCATGCTGTTTTCCAGAGTGGTTGCACCAGCTTGCATTCCCACCAACAGTGGAGTTGCTGGGGGGAGGTGGGATTGAGAGAGGGGGAGGGGGCTATGGACATTGGGGAGGGGAGGCGAACCATAAGAGACTATGGACTCTGAAAAACAACCTGAGGGTTTTGAAGGGTCAGGGGTGGGAGGTTGGGGGAACAGGTGGTGGGTGATGGGGAGGGCACGTTTTGCATGGAGCACTGGGTGTTGTGCAAAAAGAATGAATACTGTTACGCTGAAAAAAAATAAATAAATAAATAAAATAAATAAATAAAAAAAAAATAAAAAAAATAAAAAAAAAAAAGACAGCAACTTCAAACTGACTAACGCATGTATTTGTAAAAGCTAAGTGGCATAAGGTGAGCTTTTAGGAAATGGGATATTCTTTGCTTCTCATCATTTCTGCTTACAAAATTTCTTCTCAAGAGGCCTACTTTCATGCTGGAAGGGAAACCTGTCAACTCTTACTTCATTTTACCTAGAATGAAACTAATCTCATTGAAATAGTGTTTGTATTTCAAAGCAGGAAAACATTACTAAAATGGTGAATGGTAACAAATCCATAAGAATGTCAATAGGATAAAATTAACAAAATGCAAATATATGCAGTGAGCTTGAACAAACTTACTTTGGCCTCAAGTTCTCAGGATCTCTGCTTGTCCAAAACAATATTAAAAGACACAAGTTTCCTGGATTATTTCTGTTTCTATGGCCATATGGCAGGGATGTCCTCACAACAGATGATACGCTCATCACTAAAAGCCTAAGTCATTCAGCTGGTAATAATGACAGGAGTGGTGCTCCCACTCATGAATCAAAGGCTAAAGAAGGCACAGTAGGTACTGCAACAACAATAGAGGATACTCCCGTAACAATGGCAGAATCAGAAGTATATTCTCAGAGAGCAAGACAATCCGTGACTCTGGGAAACAGAGTTCAGAAGGGGCCATCTGGGGCGGGGAGGTGGTGGTAACTGTATGATAAGCATTAAGGAGGGCACGAGATGTGATGTCTGTGTATATTCACATGACTTCTTAGAATGTGGCCTTGTTAATGCACAGTTTAAAATTCTCCTGAAAGGGGCACCTGGGTGGGTCAGTGGGCTAAAGCCTCTGCCTTCGGCTCGGGTCATGATCCCAGGGTCCTGGGATCCAGCCCCACTTCCGGCTCTGTGCTCAGCAAGGAGCCTGCTTCCTCTTCTCTCCCTCTCTGCCTGCCTCTCTGCCTACTTGGGATCTCTATCTGTCAAACAAATAAATAAAATCTTAAAGAAAAAAAAATTTTCCTGATTGTGAACTACTCAAACAAATAAAAATACACAAAATAGCAAACTCGAATGGAGTCCAGCAATAGAAGCCAATAAAGAATAGAAGACCTTGAGCATTAGAATCAGGCTCTTTTCCTCTCCCACTCGTTGACTCTAGGACTTTTTGACAAATTCTTCATCTTTACCACCAGCACCAATAACCAAAATAATTTCCATGGTAATCACTTGCATTTTATCATTTAATTTTTATGTCATTAAAATAAATATGCCTTTTGTGTCCTTTTTAGAGATGAGAACACCAAGACTAAAATCTGAACCCAGGAAGCTCAGGGCAGATACAACTACAGGCACAGTCACAGGTCTAACCCCTGAGGGAGTCCTGGAGTCTCTGAGAACACCTACAACCACAACCTAGTTGGTGGGGAGCATTCAATGATACCATCAAGCAATGGTTTGGAACGGAGTTTGGAGCTTGGTAAATACTTAGTAAATGTATAACAATTTTAACAATAATGAAGAGGAAATCTGTTAAAGTAAGTTACATGTATGTTAATATGAAGTTAGCCCCCAGCAAGGACCTGATAAAGAGAAAAACTTGAGTCAGATCATAAACACATACCTGTGCTTAAGTGTGTGGGCTGGAAGGGGGGTTGAGGAAAGGAGATGTGTATATGTGTGTCTTAAAAGCCAGAGTAGTGAATAATAGGAAGCATCCGTATGAAAGTAAAAATGTCTACTAATATAGAGGTTTGGTAAGTATCATTGCAATCAGGCAACAGAAGGAAAGAAAGAGAATGGAAAAAGACATTCATTTTGTAGAAAGTGGAAATATGGGTAAATTACAGCCTGAGAGAGACAACCGAAAAACCTGCTTTTTTTAAAAAAGGTGTGATTCAGCAAAGGACAGTTTTTACAATGAATTTAAAAAAATAAATCACTCTCCTAAGCTAAAAAGAAGAACTGCCTCTTCTCTACAATTAAATGATGCCCAATGTCTGGAAAGCATTCCGTAGTTGTTAATTGAATAAGTGAATTATTAGAATATAAGCAAAAATCAACAACAACAACGAACTTGTCAATTAATGGTAGCAACCCAAAATGTGAAATATGTAGGATTAAGAAAAAATTCATCTGGGGCAACTGGGTGGCTCAGTCTGTTAAGCATCAGACTTCTTGGTTTTGGCTCAGGTCACAATCTCTGGTCATGCGATGATGGAGCCCTGCTCAGGGTGGAGTCTGCTTGAGATTCTTTCCCTCTCTTCTCCTTCCCCCTCTGCTCCTGGCCTGGCTCCCACTTTCTCTCTAAAATTAATTAATTCATTCATTTTTTAAAAAGGAAAGAAAAAAAGAAAAAAAATTGCATCTAGTCTCTAAGAAGATGTAAAATAACTGACTAAATGAGTGACCGAGCTCATTATTATAAATATATATAAATATGCATGTATACACATACATATATGAACATAATTCATTCCCAGAAATGAAACAAACTATTTTGCATTTCCAGAAACAGTTAGTATCAGCCTTAATATTTTAAATAGAAGACTGAGGAGGGTTAATTGCCCTATCGGACATGAAGTAATATTATAAAGTCCCAGTAACTAAAGCAATACCATCCTGTGTCGCAACAGAACCTATGTATCAGCCTACCTATAGATGCTGGTATTTCACACATTATTTTCTTTGGTGATATTTAGCAACCTTGTTTGTATTATTAAAATAAGCATGTAGTTAAGCAAAGACATTAAAACTTCAGCAGATGTTAAAAGACTTCTGAAAGAATGTCCTTTTTGTATGAGATACACACATAATGAGAACACGAAGGCTCCCAACTATTATCCATGACCATGAAAAACTTGTCTGAAAGGAGACTTTAATTTAAAATTGTCAGAGTTGTCACAGATCCCTGAGGGAGGGAAGACACCATTGGTTAAAGTACCCTTGATTCTCAGTACAGCAATTTATAAAACCTTGAATTCTTCTGTTAATTTGTTCTTGATGAAACTAGAAAGTATCAGTGTATACACAGTCCTAAATAAAAGTGCCAAGATCTTAATGTACCCACTCATTAAAATGAAACTTCTTGGGTGCATTTCATTTGCATGATATCAGAGAAATTGCTTTCTTGTCTATTATCTGAGGCAGTTACGGTATAGAAACTATCAACTCATGGGTGAATACGTGCACGTGGGTGTGTGTGTGTGGTGTGTGCGCATGTGTGTGCACACACTTGTGCATGTGTTTGGGAAGAAGGGTTGCAGGAAGGAAGGAGAGTAGAAAATTCAGTATCTATTTTGTTCAAAACTCACAATTCTGGGTCTTCTGATTTCTTGTATTTTACCTCAAATCTTATAGTATGAAAATAAAAGTTATTTAAAATATTTAAAGTTATTTAAAATAAAAGTTATTCAATACACCAATACCTAGACACAGTCCTTCTTGGGTCTCCTATTTCCTTTTGAGATTAGACAGTTTAATTATCCTGGTCAGTTTCAGGTCAAAACTGAAATCTACGGTGATAAAACTAAATGAGTCACATCAGGGGGATTGTGGGCCACCTCACTAAATTATACCATCTTTGAGCCTCACCTAATGTGAAATGTGTGGTTAGGTTGGTTGATTTCAAGATTTTAAGATGAAGGGATCTCTTACAACCCCATTTTTGCTGTCCTCAATTCAAGCAAGCAAGCGATGCTTGTCCCTTCAGGGGACATACTCATCCAAGACTCAGGCCTTACCAGACCACTCAGGAAAATCCCATGATCTTGCCTTTCACAAATAAGCTCTGCTTTAAAGTACATTCACCTGCCTTTGCTCCTCCTCCTCCCTTCTGCCCAGTCACCAGCTCCCTGAGCACAGGGTTCATGCCAGATGCTATGAGACCTTTCAATTTCTTAGACCTTTCAAGTTGACTTTTGCTCCACTCACTTTATGTAAGTTTAGTCATCTCCCCTAATCCCAGAAAATTACAGATTTCCAAGCCCCAGCTGGCCATTCTAGTCTTTGGATAAATGTTATTATAATGGAACACTTGAGGGTCAACAAAGCCTCCAAATCAAACCATGCAGTTTCCAAATCTGTCCCAAGATGCTAGCTGGTACAGAGGGAGATAGAATTAAATCACATTAAACCAAAACCATGGTTAAATTTAATGTGTCTGAGTTATTATTATTTTTAAATATTTTATTTGACAGAGATCAAGAGTAGGCAGAGAGGCAGGCGGGGGGTGGGGTGGGGGGGGGGGAAGAAACAGGCTCCCTGCTGAGCAGAGAGCCAGATGCGGGGCTCCATCCCAAAAACCTGAGATCATGACCTGAGCTGAAGGCAGAGGCTTAGCCCATTGAGCCAGCCAGGTGCCCCAAATTATTATTATTATTATTATGTTGTTGTTGTTGTTGTTTTTGGAGGAGACAACTTCTAAGAAATCTCAAGTTACACAGCTTTTCAGGAACAAATAACCACAGGGCCTCAGAATGATATAATATCTGTGAAATAATATAAAAGCAAATTTTACTGGTGCTAGTTTATGCCATTCAAAAGCAAATGACTGGGGGTGCCTGGGTGGCACGGTTGGCTAGGTGTCCGACTCTTGGTTTCAGCTCATGTTATGATCTCAGGGTCCTGGGATCCAGCCCCATGTTGGGCTCCACACTCAGTGGAAAGCCTGCTTGAGATTCTCTCTCTCCCTCTCCCACTGCCCCTCTGCTTGCTCTCTCTCTCTCTAAAATAAATAAATAAAATCTTTAAAAAAAAAAAAAGAAAAGAGAAAGACTGTTGAAATAAAATCATCTCTGCAATGACTAGTGTCCAATTTTTTTTTTCCATTTTAGGAGTCATTCAAGCATCAAAAATATTAAGCCTCCTGCTTTAGGTAATATAATACAGCAAAATGTTTCCAAATTTGAGTTTTATGAATCTACTAATCTCATCATGTAGCTCTTCCTGCTGGTAATTCCTGTGTGACTCTTCCCCACTGAATCAACCACTAAAAGCAGCTCTTCTGCTTTTCCGAGGGGAACACTGCCTCCCTTAGCCTCACAGTGTGGGCACCCATCTCCCTGCAGGGCAACTGGAGAAAGGTAAGCAGTGCAGGTAGGCAGGCCCATGGTAGAGAAGAAACCGCGTTCTAGTTTGAAAGCAACAGAAACAGACTTGTCGATTATAATCCGACTAGTGTACTCTCGGGAATACTGAACTGCAAGATAAGAACAAAACTTTGATAATCCAAATGCACTTTGATAGAACATCCACTGAATTTAGCACAGAAGAGCAACACTTTTAAGGTTCTAAATTTTAGCTACAGGCAGAGGGAATACCAGAAGGAAAATAAATGAAAGGTACTCACCACTTCAAAAGCTAATCTCTGCAATGCTTTCATTAGCAGTTTTTTAAAAAAAAACACATACACTTTTGAAGTAGGAAAGAAATGACTTTGAATCCTGATTGCTATAGGGTGTAGTTTAACTCCCCATTCTTTCAAAAATAGGCAAGGTCAGGCATTTCTTTTACTGCTATTGGGCTTATAAGATATATAGGAGAGAGATTAACTGTTGAACTGCTCATTTAGTTCCTTCAATGAAAGATAAGCATCTGTTGCAGCAAATGAAGAAAGAGAGGAAAGTTCTTTCTAGAGAAACTATCTGCTCAGGCTGGGTGTAAAGGCACGATTTTCACATTTAAACAAACACAGTATAAAAATATTTGGCTTAGACTATAGACGAGTTGCAGTAAGAATGGGAACTGGGAGAACGGACAATCTCCCTTAAACTTCCGGAAAGGGGTGGGAGGGAAGAATAATAAATGAAAATACCCTTAGCTAAGTAAAACCAGAAAATGGGTGCATCAACCCAAAATACATCACTCAAAGATCAGACAATTTTGTCAACAGTAAAATAGGTAAAGTCAAGATCATGTCTCTAAGTACCAATACTTTAAAAGGTTTCCTACCTGAAGGTCTGGCCTTGAGAAAATCCTACCTGCCAGATACCAAGTGGGCTTTGTTGGGATTGTGGCTATCGGATCAATGTTATTATGGGTATAACATGTAGGCTGAGGTATAATAGATAATTTCTAATTACACAGTGTCTACATGATATCAATCTTAAGAGACAATATCTCTTATTCTTTTAATAACATGTCATTCTGATCCATTATTACTACCATGCATGCTTTTCAAAACACATTTCTAGCATCCTTATCATTTTCCCTCCAGCATTACCACCAGACACGCCTGCGGACAGGTTCCTTTGGGACCCGGGGCCTACCCACTCCTACTACCACAGGAGAGCCCTTCACACTACCTTGAACTCAAAAGCAGTACTCAAGTACAATAATTTTACAACCTCGATACATACTGGTATCAAAAATACAGTTTTGAATTTCTTGCACAGTTAAATAAAAACCTTCTCTTCTTACTGCATGGCAGGGTTTGAATGACAGCAAATATGATGTGGGCCACTTAGGGCGGGAGCAGCATGAGTCAATCACATGGATGGGAATAATAATCAAAACAATGGCTAGGGTGGGACAGGGTGGCTCATTCAGTCCAGCCTCTAATTCTTGATCTCAGCTCAGGTCTTGATCTCCCAGGGTCATGAGTTCAAGCCCCATGTTAGGCTGGGCAGGGAACCTACTAAAAAATAATAAAAAAAACAACAAAAAAGAGAAAAAACCAAAAAAGTACAAAACAAAACAAACAAATAAAACCTTTGACTAGAAGTTCTTCAGCACTTACATATCAGCTGCTATTTTTATTTAGGTCAAGTCCTAGATGAAACAAAAGATGCAGGGTTGAAATAACTTGCACAGAATCACATGGTAAGTGGGGTAGCTGGATAAGAACATTGGGTATCTAAAGAAATAAGGCATGGGGAAATTAGAAGAGAGTGGCTTGGGATCATTTTGAGGGGAGATCATGCATGATCCTGAATGCTAGGATAAGATGAAGATAATGCTTCTATTCTACAAATATTAAAGAAATATTAAAGGTTTGCTTGGACAAGCTAAGGAAAAGAAGTTATTCCTCAAGATAAATGTGGTATATCCACAAAAAATGTCTCTAATTTAACGTCAAGGCTTTCTTAACCCATGTGAATGTCTGAATGTTCTTAAACCCATAATTTAAACATCTATGTACAGTCCAATTATTGATTGTATTTCGAAAAGACCAAAACCTAACTCATTAACAATTTTTTTTTATTATTATGTTCAGTTGGCCAACATAGAGTACAGCAGTTTTTGATGTAGTGTTCAACGACTCATTAGTTGCATATAACACCCGGTGCTCATAATAACACATGTCCTCCTTAATACCCATCACACGGTTACCCGATCCACTCCCCTACCCTTTTGTAACCTTCAGTTTGTTTTTTGGAGTCCAGAGTCTCTCATGGTTTGGAATCAAGAGACGGAGAAAAACCAACAACAATTTTATAGCTATCTTTCACTTCAGGTGTTTTTAGCCTCTTGCAGTAAGGGCCCAGTGTTTTTATTTTCTCACATTTCTATAAATTTGAATCATAAATACTTATGATACAGTGTTATTGGATGTCTGTCTTCATGTAGTTATAACCAGGATCAGGGGGTCTATCATGGTATCAGAAAGTCAGCTTTTGGGGCGCCTGGGTGGCTCAATTGGTTGGGTGTCTACCTTCAGCTCGGGCTGTGATCTCAGGGTCCTGGGATTGAGCCCTACATCAGGATCCCTGCTCAGTGGAGAGTCTGCTTCTCCCTCTCTCTCTGACCCTCCTCCCTGCTTGTTCATTCTCTCTCTCTCTCAAAGAAAAAAAAAATTAAGAAAAAAAAAAAAAAGACAGACAGCCGTTGTGAAAGATAATACAGTGGAAGTAGATCCTCTCATACCTCTTTCTAAATAGCAATGATTAGAAAAAGGGGTCATGGGAACGTGAATGTAACTAACAGAAACCCTCACACAACTACTAGAAATCTTAACCATTAATCAGTAATACCATTAATCAGTAATACCATCATCAAAAAAATGAACACAGAGCAGCACATACTGTTATCAAAACAAAAATCTCAAAACTTTGTTGCAAAAAAAAAAAATCCTTTTGTATTATAATATTCTATACAGAGAAAAACATTTTTATTACTATTATATCAACAAAGGAGCATAGGTAATTAAACTAGAAAATATGTTCCTCTCCATTAATATTACTTTTAGAAATTCCAGATCGGCCATTAGATAACCAAAAGTAGCAATCCTAAAGCCACTTTTCAAGAAGACTATACATTCGGTTGCATTATTTCTGTTTTCCTGACAACCTGCCAGCATTCATGACCCAAACAAATTCCCAACAGTGTTACAGAACAAGCTTTTAATAATGCAAAGGCCTTGCTTTCTTTTGATGGGGTGTTCTCTTAGTGGGAATGGAATCACCCATCAACAACAATCTGCTCATCAATTTTCTTTTCAAAGTCCAAATTGTAATTTAACCTTTGTTAATTAATTCCCAAATTATTTTACACTGGATGCTACACAGAAAGTACATTTTTAACTGTGGTACAATGGACATCCATGGGCTCTAAATAAGCAGCCATTTAAAACACAATGGGTGGCTTTCTTTTACCCATTCATATATTGCTAATTTATTTTAGATAATATATTTTAATGTTACAGCTAAAAAGGGAAGGGTTAAATAGTCTTTACTCAGATATCAGGTATTTAAAAATTTAACTGGTTTTTACATCATCATCCATGTTATTTTAAGACATTAATGCAACACGTTTAACTCTACATATAGAGCAGTAATCTTCATCCCTTCTCAAGTCTCTGAAACCGGACAATATGCTATTCCTGAATACTTGTAAATGGCTAATGTATCAAGTAATTTAATGTTTTCAACTTTTTATGTTGTGAACCACTCTCCTCTCTATTCCCTACATCTTTTCCTGAAAGAGAAACATATTTGCTGTCCTTTGGTTCACAATTTTTCCATTAAAAAGTGTCTATCACACGAGCAATAGGCAAAGTGGTTCGGTTTACTAAAACATGTAGGCTACACATTGTTAATCAATGGCATTTTACTGATTCTTTTCTCCAAAGGATAAACTAACACATAAAGTATTATAGACAAAAAATAGGGCACCAGGCAAATAAACATTACCGGAAAGGAGATATTGTTATATTATTGCTATATTCCCTTCATTGGTTTGCCACTATGACAATACAATGAAGGAATAGCTAAAGAGATACATTTTTTCAAGTAAATCTTGCCTTTCAATGTCTGGACTTATAAACTTTTATTCTTTAGAAAAATAATAAGTGATGTTAAATATATTCTTATTCCATAATTACACTAACATGGCGATCCTGATCATTTTTAAATTGCTTTGTAGTCCTTGCCCTCAAAATATGTGTCTTTCCCCTGAGGCTTTTAACAAATACTCCAGTGTGAATGAGCTATCTACTCACCTACTTAATTTTGTTCAACAGTAAAAATTACAACAAACTGGAAGGTATGCAGAGAGATTACTTTCATTAAATGAATTTCTAAAATTCCACAGAGAGATCATCAGTTTCTTCCTAACGACTTTTGAAAACACGGGCTCCACACACTGTTTAAAGACAGGTCAGTGAAGACCATAGTGGAATGATTATTTCTTGAACATCTCCTGCTGTACTGAAACATATTTCAGTGGAGTAATACTGGCCATCTGGAATCATGAACCTCTGACATTACATTTCTGCTTCATCAGTCTTCGTTACTGTAAAACCCAACCACATCTACCCCCACCCACATTTCAGCTTCATCTTTTGTCTTGCTTTCTTCCCCCCAAAATTTCAAAGTACTGCTTTTCATTCTGCTTTTCTGCCAGCTCTGTCGCCACATACCTCAGAGAATCTGCTTGGTTTGTCTTAAGGAAAAACACAACATAGGAATCACTGTGTCTTAACAGCCAATACAAGGGAGCAGGTGGCTCATCTCTATTTTGGGCACTAGTAGTATTGACCTCCAGTTCAACAAAGATTTAATGAGCACTTAATTCATTCATTCCAGGCACTAAACTGGGCTCAGAGAACACAGAAAATTCTTGAGAATATATTCATGCATCCCATATCATGTATATGAAACCTCACGTCTTTAAAGAGAGCTTTTTTTTTTTTTTGGGTGAGGTTTAAAGATGATAATATATTTTAAAGCATGTAATTATGGTCTGGCACACAGTGGCTACCAATAAGGGCTTGCCGTATTTGATCTAAATCTTTATCAGATCTGCAACACTGAAAACCACAAAGAGCTGGCCATGGGCTCCTTTGTCCTTCCAAACTGGTGTCACTTACTGTGGCCTCACTTCGTAACTATTATTCTCAGGTTCTTGAACATGGAATGCAGTAAGTCGTCCACTCTTCATTCTCTGATTTTGAAAATGGCACCTTGGGGCACCTGGGTTTCTCAGTGGGTTAAGCCTCTGCCTTCAGCTCAGGTCATGATCCCAGAGTCCTGGGATCCAGCCCCGCATGGGGCTCTCTGCTCGGTGGGGAACCTGTTTCTCCCTCTCTCTGTCTGCCTCTCTGCCTACATGTGATCTCTGTCAAATAAATAAATAAAATCTTTAAAAAAAAATGGCACCATACATTAAATGTGAATGTACAGCAAACCGCTGCATGCAAAAAGGAAAAATGCTAGAGAGGTCCAAAGAGGACTTTAAGCTGGACCAAACCTCAGTGAAGATTTCACAGGTTCAATGAAGCATACCTAGAATCCTATAGGATGTGTCTGTTAGACTGGCAGAAAGGGAAGGAGAAGGTATTCCAGATAGCACCAAGAGGAAAGACATAAATTCATGAAACACCACAGTTTGTGCAGAGAACAGTTCACCTTCCAGTGTCATTCCAACTTTACTAAATCCCAAAGATGCCATTATATAAGAACCACATTATGCACACTATATATTCTATGCTAACGACACTGGCCTCTATTCTTTAGGTATCTGAGGCACTTCAAGATTCTGATTAGATGAATGACATGGTTGAATTTTCATGTAAGGTGTATTTTTTCTTTCCCTGCAGCAAAGAGTAGAAGGGCAACAGAATGAGTAATTAAGAGCCTGGGTAGAAGGTTACAAACCTTGACTTAGGGCAATGGTAACGAGATACAGAGAGGGAGAACAAATTTAAGAGCTACTTGGAGTTCAAGTGAAACTTGACAGTTGGTTCAGTTGAGGTGAGGGCAATGGATGAAATAAAGAATGACAGCGAATGCCTGTATCCAGCTGACTCAGACTTGATGGGGAGATGACCATGTCCACCTGAAAGACAGAATTCAGGAGGTGAATGTTATAGATGGGTTTCTTGTAGGATATCCGGGAGGACATGGCCCCAAAGAATTTTGACATACAGGACTAAATAAATATCAAAAAAGGCTAAGGAAGGACACATAGACTTCAAGCTATAATAATGAAAACCTGAGGGAGGTTGACAGAGAACAATGGAGATCGAGACCCACTGGCAGTCAAGGACATCCCCGGAAAATGAGGAAAATAAGTGGCATGAGGAGCTCATGAGTCATCAGAAGACAATCAGGAGGAGAAATGAAGAACCAATGGGAGAGTGCAGAGAAAGAGTATGAAGGATAAACCCCATGGCAGGAAGATAAAAGCTTAAAGGCAGTGTAGCCCTAGGGTTCCCAGAGACCTACCAGCACAGCTTCAATGGAGCAGTGGACACAGAAGGCCACAAATAGGCTAAGCCAAGAACAGAAACTGAGGAAGTTAGGACAGCTAGTGGAGAAACTCTTTCAAGAAGTTTAGCTAAGGAAAAAAGAGATTAAGGGATAGTAGCAAGGTGGGCTCAAGGTTTGGTTTTGTTTTGGGACAAGAGAGTTTTGTTGTTGTTGTTTGTTTTTTAAGATTTTATTTATTTGACAGAGAGATCACAAGTGGGCAGAGAGGGAGGCATGGAGGGAGGGGGAAGCAGCCTTCCTGCTGAGCAGAGAGCCTGATGCGGGGCTCGATCCCAGGACCCTGAGATCATGACCTGAGCTGAAGGCAGAGGCTTAACCCACTGAGCCACCCAGGTGCCCAGGACAAGAGAGTTAACATGCTTAAAGGAAGGGATAAGAACTAGGTTTGTATGTGCTAACAATGATCAGCATTGGTTGTCTGAACGCAAGGTCAAGAACTGGGATGCCTGTAAATTTCAGTGGGCGAAGAAAACAGTGATTGATGAGGAGTGTCTGCTCCAAGCGGGGGGAGGGAGTAGTGGTGTGGATATCCTAGATTTGCCATTCCTTTGTAGTTTTACTCCAAAGGTCTAGGGTTATTTATACATGAGATGCACATTGGAAATTCTTGTAGACAGTGCAGTTTTCTGATTAGCAAAGGAGAGGAGAATTGAAGAACAAGGTATTCTTGGTAAGGAGTTACTGAACAACCAACTGAGTTGCATAGAAATCAGCCACCCTCGGATTCAATAAATTGGTTACTAGAATATTAAATAAACAAGCAAATACAAAGGCATTATTTTCCTAATTAACAATGTATTTGAAGTTAGGACCTTAAAAAATTTTAAAAAAGGTAAAAAGAGACCATCACCACTCGTTAAGGACATTCATTTTTTTTCTGGGGTTTCTGCTTCACTCACTTAGTGGTTCTTACCTGGATTTCACTGCAAGAATCTGGGAGGGGTTCTTAATGCGTTGTGACCTTGCTGTTCTCTAGAGTTGTGGGTTCACTGGGCTGGGACAGAAACAGATCTACTGCATGTCCCAGCCCAGCTCATCTATACAGAGGATCTCTAAGGTCAGTCCTGGAAAAAAAAGACAGTTCACTCCAATCCTTAGCCTCAGAAACAGAGAGAAAAGAGAGATAGAAAATGAGTATGTATTAGTGACGTAAGAGCAGAATCCCTATGAAGAAATCGGCCTTGGATTAAAGCAAAATCCATTTCCCTGTACTTTAGGTCTACTATACAAACAGGAGCAAGACAGCTTAATACAGGCCATTGAGAAAATGGATGCATACTAGTAATGAATTATCATAAAATATACTTTAATAATTAGGAAAAGAACTCTATTGATGTGGCAGCATTTTTCAATTTGCATAATTGTTTGATAATCATATATAACATAAACAGCAATCATAAAACCTGTTTTATCAAAAACTTTTAAACATAAAGGACAGTAAGTATATATTTTAAAAGTCTTATTTTAAAAGGTTATTTCATATCTTCTTACATTAATTTCTTAAGTATTTGTTTTGTTTTTCCTCCTTCTTTATTTAAAAACAAAACAAAACAAAACAAAACGCTTTCTCCAGTGGGAGGGGACTGGTTTTGATGAAAGAGCATAACAGGGGGAAATGTCCACATGCCTCAGATGCTCTACAATTCTCTCTGTGCATTCTCTGCCATCACGTACCAGTTTATGAAAGCCATTTGATAATGATAAACTATAAGTGACCTATATATATATAAACTATTACACCTAGTAAATTTTCTGAAGGCTGACCTGATAGGATTGATTTAATACAAGGTGTTTAATAAGGTGTTAATAACACCTTTAGTGAGATGTTTATCAATTCCTGAATTGAGGAAAAACTGACTAAAACAAATGACACATCATTTAAAAAATAAACGCAAAAACCAGGAAACTTGAAACTTTGTTCTTGCACCAAAAGTCATTTGGACATGATTTAAGTGCAGGACATCACTGACAAAGCATCACTATTTCATTTTTTAAAAATTGTCCCCTATCATCCAATTTTTAATTTTTAAATCTGAAACATTTTGTTTCCTAACAATTCTTAATGATAGTATACTCTATTATATCCCTAAACATTAATTTCATATGGCTTTTCTGTATCAATCCTTCCCTCATCCCACCTGGTACTCTATCAATACAGGTTGCCTCTTAACTCTGGAAGCCACATTTCTTAATTTCCCTCTGTACTGCCTAGCCGATATCCCTCCCCCATTTGGCTTTACATACTGTAACTCTTCTGTTGCAAAAATGTAACAGGAACATCTAAGTGTCTTCTTTGAACAAGACAGGGCTTGGGGAAATAGTATCTGCATTTGAGCAGAGGTAATGAGAAAATCGATGTAAAGTTTCATCTATCCTGCAATAATGAGAAATTCTCTAAAATCTGAAATTCTTTAAAATATATTACTGATAATGCTGGCATTCTTAAATGTAACAATGTGTTATTAATATCAATGAGCTAACATTTCAAAGATACATACTGATATAAAAATGAACAAAAGTACATTTAAAAAAAAAAGCCACAGAGCAGGAAAATTTAGTATTTGAAAGGTGGTAGGGGATCACTAAAATAGTAGTAAGGGGGGGAAAAGCTATGAAAAAAATATATAAAGGATAATTGGCAGTATGCCAGCACACTGGGAAAAATGTAAATTTGAAGTAGTTAGGAAAAGATGTTCCAGCGAGGTAAGAAAGGAAAAAAATCAGAATATGAATTGGAATATGGCTGTATGTATACATACTATACATAGGCTGTATATGAGTATATACACATGTATGCACATTATATAATACACACGTTTTATAACATGCATACGTATATACATGCATATGAGTATCTACATGTTGTATATATGCACGCATTTTTAAACATATATATAAACATACATATGTTAAAATACATATTTATTTGTTAATAAATATATAGGGACAGCAGAGCCCATAGAGCTGACACAGGTGTAATTAACTGTGACTGTTTTCCTTACAAACTCCCCTGACCTAGGATCCTCCCCCTCTGCTCCCAGGAATTCCTGCAAGGCTTTCACACTGTGAAGCCTGTAGGAGGGCAAGAGAAAGAAAGGATGGGCAAATTAGCTACAATTGGATCTTACTAACTTATTCATTTAAATTGCTAATCTGTTTCCAAGTAAGTTCATTTGTAGATATCTCATCCTCAGCTGACTGAACTTGGCTTTTCTAACCCTAGCTTGTAATTGGAAAAGAACATAATAAATTGTCATTTATCTTCCTTTTATTTAATCTCAAAAATACTTGGTCAAAAATGTCTACACGCACTAAAATTGGAACTCCAGTCCTTACATCCTCCCAGGTAAAGATTGTGATCATGATATGACTAGATATTATATGTATTCAATTAACTTCTACAGAAATCTCATGAAAATCTAGATATAATTAAAGGCAGTAAAATGGGGAGAAAGGAAGTCTTCCCAGATAAATTTTTCCAGCAAAGGAGTACAAAAGTGCCTATTTAGCAAACCTATAAATTAAAAAGTTAAAAACTGCTTTTTCTTTTTAAAAGAAACATTTATGTGGTTAAAAACTCCATAAAACATGTAGGTTGACAAGTATAAAAATTTCCTTTCCTTCCGGACCACTTTTAGAAGAGAAAAATCTATGATGATTTGAGAGAATAATATAAGTAGTCTATGTATGTGGTATTGAAATATTAAGAGATGTCGTACGCCAAATATAGGTGATACAAATTGAAATGACATAGGTAATAATTCTGAATAGACTTAAAAAAAAAAAAAAGACAGTCTGGTGCCTGGGTGGCTCAGCAGTTAAGCGGCTGCCCTCAGCTCTGTCTTTCTCTGTCAAACATATAAATAAAATCTCTAAAAAGAAAAAAAAGACAATCTTTCACAAGCTTTTAATAGTCAACATAAATAATTTAAGTTGTCCTCTGCCTTCCTTCAAAAGATTACGTTTTGTCCTTCTATATATCTATCAAGTCCTTTCCTGAAGGACATAGAAGAGGCAGGAAATGTTAAGATTTTATGTTACTTCTATTTTAGCCCGTTCGCAAGATACAAACACAAAAGTTAGAACACCAGGGACTGTTGTCCTTAATCTCCCATTTTGGATATTGGATAACTCACATTGGAAGAAATGATGCTGAGAATTAACCCAATAAAAAGTCTCAAAACTCGGTTCTAATATTAATATGCAAAGGACATCAATCAATGATATCCATTAATTTTGGCAAGAAAAACATTACTTCTTCACCAGGAGAAAATGACCCATTTTCACACTGGCTTTTGGAAATATAAAAAAACGCATGGAGAATGCGGGTATAGATGTACATTTCGTAGAATCTCAGGAGGAAAAGTCATCTATGCTTCCTACTGCCCCTTCTTTTCAAATACTCTGAAGAGGAATAGAGAGATCATTCAAAGTGATGATATTTCAGGCTGAATTGAACAATCATATAGAAGAGAATGAATGAATAAGCAGTAAGATAGATGCCTCTCTTCCACAGCACCTAGAATATTCAAATTTACTAATAAAAACAGCCACTAATAAACTGAACATGTTTTTCATCAAAATGAGTTTCTATTTAGAAGTAGTATCTTCAATATTTTCTGAAACTGTTTAGTTATAATGGAAAAAACAAAGTTATCTCCAACAAGGGGAAGGTAGGAGGTAGGAGGATTTTTCACAGTGATCATGCCAAGAATTTAAGAATTCTAGATAATATTTATACATTAATTTCTCTAAATGCAGATGACAAAACAACCAAATTTCCAGACCAGAGATGTACAGTTCCCTCCAAAGAGACACTCTGATATTTAAAGTGCTCTAAAATATTTATCCTTTCTATAAGATGATCTAAGATATTTACTAAGTTTTTGCTAAGATACAAAAATAATGACATTAGGTACAAGTAACCAAGAAGAGTTAATACTGTAGAAAATAAACTCCATTTTGGAAAAAAAAATAATTGTTCTTGAACCTAACAACTTAAACTTCAAGATCAAAGACACTTAAAACAAAATTCACAAATTTTTATGATTCAGATCCCAAATAATATTTTAATTTACTTCAATATGCTTTCTTTCCACCCTCACAGTGGAATTATGCTCTGAAAATTATGCTCTGAAAAGTCAAGCCAATGTCACTTTATTATATTTTAAGATTTGCACAGTAAGAGAGAAATGTTAAAGTCGGGGGGGGGGGGCAGGAACCACGTCACTAACTGGTTCCATCTTATGGTGAGAAACTGTACCAGAGCGGGTCAGTGTGATGTTTGGACAGGCATGTTGACAGTCTGGGGGGTGTCTAACTCGAACACAACATCAGGCACTTGCAGCAGAGCAAACCTGGGTTCAAATACTGGCTCCAGCACATACCTTAGGCAGGAAAATGCCATTAAAATCTCTGGTCTTTGGTTGTTTCTCTTAATATGTAAAACAGAAGTAAAAAGAACCAACCTCACACAGCTACTCTAGGGACCATAAGAGAAAAGAAGTTAAAGGAGGAAAATCTGTACCTGCAACAAAACAGAAACCCCCTAAGTCATCCCCAAAGTTGAAAGACGGTGGTTGTTCTTGTTAGGGTGCCTAAGTTATGTTCACAGTCGAGGCCTCAGAAAATGCCAGGAACAGTCTCAGGAAAATGCCTCAGAAACAGTGACATTGTTTGAGGGAAGAAAGTTAAGCAAAGACAATTTCAAAGCCACGTTTAACAGGTAATTTCAGCTTCTTCAAAACTGATTAAAATTGTTGTGGACTGTGGCATGAATTCGTACAACAGTTCAATTTATGTTGAGTAAAAACTGATCATTGCTTTCAGGGAAAGACTGCACTAAACTGCCCAGTTAACCAAGGTATATCATGCATTATATAAAAATGTATTTTTTTAAAAAAATTCCAGCAATTCAGATTATTATGTTTATGATTCACTAGATCTGGACAGTATGATTTGTTGAGGCTTGAACAAACTTCCTTAAGAGTTTTTAATTCTGGGGCGCCTGGGTGGCTCAGTGGTTTGGGCCGCTGCCTTCGGCTCAGGTCATGATCTCAGGGTCCTGGGATTGAGTCCCGCATCGGGCTCTCTGCTCTGCAAGGAGCCTGCTTCCCTCTCACTCTCTCTCTGCCTGCTTGTGATCTCTCTCTCTCTGTCAAATAAATAAATAAATAGATCTTTAAAAAAAAAGAGTTTTTAATTCTGCAAATTTTACAACAAAACCTGGCCCGATTCCTTAGCCTTTCATTAATCATTAGAAGGGAATATTTGGTTTCCTTTGCACACATAATCTTTGCCAGGAGAGATCTTACACTGGCAGTTTTTATTCTATTTACATGTAACTGGTTAGTAATATTCCCCAAGCTGTGACCTTAAAATCTAAGTTTTAAATGTTTAAATGCAAAAATTGGAAAAGAGCCAAATAGTTTTCACGCTTTCTAAAATTTGCAAGGTATTCTATAAATCTCTGAATCCACAGATCAAAATTGGAAAATATCTAGAAAGAAAAAATGTATATATATAAACTAGAAAGATACAAAATGTGGTTTAGAAGAACTTCAGCAGTGTAGACTGATTGCATAGTAAGGGTTGGCGGTAGAGAGAGAAAGAGTGAGAGAGGGAGAGGAAGAAAGAAAGGGGAAGTCTGCAAGGTGTATTCCAGGACAGAAATCCAGTAATCACATCCATCCCTAGCACTGGTCACTGTAGAAGGTACAGCATCCCCCAGAGCACTTAGGGGAGAACTAAAACCACATCTGGAATGGTACATCAAGAGAAGAGCTCGTAAAAACTGATTGTTATGGGAGATGCCTAAAATAAAATGGACCAAACTTCTTTGGACTGATGTATGTTATCAAAGGAGATGCTATCGTTACTAAGGAATCAATCACAGCTAATGATTTTATAGCTGAAATCAGAGGCCTGAGGAGTTATGGAAAACTTACAGAACAGCTTTGTAGTAATTCATTGTGGATTTTATTCTC
>NW_025721588.1:0-22225 GCF_922984935.1 Meles meles | reverse complement strand
GAGCAATCTATGCTTTTAATGCCATTCCGATCAAAATTCCACCGGTAGTTTTCAAAGAGCTGGAGCCAATAATCCTAAAATTTGTATGGAATCAGAAGAGACCCCGAATTGCTAAGGCAATGTTGAAAAACAAAAACAAAACTGGCGGCATCACGTTACCCGATTTTAAGCTTTACTACAAAGCTGCGATCACCAAGACAGCGTGGCCCTGGCATAAAAACAGACACATAGACCAGTGGAACAGAGTGGAGAGCCCAGATATGGACCCTCAACTCCACGGTGAAATAATGTTCGACAAAACAGGAAAAAATATTCAATGGAAAAAAAGACAGTCTCTTCAATCAATGGTGCTGGGAAAACTGGACAGCTATATGTAGAATAATGAAACTCAACCATTCTCTTACACTCGAAATGGATAAAAGACCTCATCATGAGACAGGAATCCATCAGAATCCTAGAGGAGAACATAGGCAGTAACCTCTTCGATATCAGCCACAGCAACTTCTTTCAAGATATGTCTCCAAAGGCCAAGGAAACAAAAGCGAAAATAAACTTTTGGCACTTCATCAAGATCAAAAGCTTCTGCACAGCAAAGGAAACAGTCCACCAAACAAAAAGGCAACCCACGGAATGGGAGAAGATATTTGCAAATGACAGTACAGACAAAAGGTTGATATCCAGGATCTATAAAGAACTTCTCAAACTCAACACACACAAAACAGAGAATCATATCCAAAAATGGGCAGAAGATATGAACAGACACTTCTCCAACGAAGACATACAAATGGCTATCAGACACATGAAAAAATGTTCATCATCACTAGCCATCAGGGAGATTCAAATGAAAACCACATTGAGATACCACCTGACACCAGTTAGAATGGCCAAAATGAGCAAGACAGGAAACAACGTGTGTTGGAGAGGATGTGGAGAAAGGGGAACCCTCTTACACTGTTGGTGGGAATGCAAGTTGGTGCAGCCACTTTGGAGAACAGTGTGGAGATTCCTCCAGAAATTAAGAATAGAGCTTCCCTATGACCCTGCAATTGCACTGCTGGGTATTTACCCCAAAGATACAGATGTAGTGAAAAGAAGAGCCATCTGTACCCCAATGCTTATTGTAGCAATGGCTATGCTCACCAAACTGTGGAAAGAACCAAGATGCCCTTCAACGGATGAATGGATAAGGAAGATGTGGTCCATATACGCAATGGAGTATTATGCCTCCATCAGAAAGGATGAATACCCAACTTTTGTAGCAACATGGACGGGACTGGAAGAAATTATGCTGAGCGAAATAAGTCAAGCAGAGAGAGAGTCATGTATCATATGGTCTCCCTTATTTGTGGAGCATAGCAAATAACACGGAGGACATAGGGAGATGGAGAGGAGAGGGAGTTGAGAGAAACTGGAAGGGGAGATGAACCATGAGAGACTATGGACTCTGAAAAACAACCAGAGGGTTTTGGAGGGGCAGGGTGGGGTGGGAGTTTGAGGAATCAGGTGGTGGTTAATAGGGAGGGCACGTACTGCATGGAGCACTGGGTGTGATGCCAAAACAATGAACACTGTTATGCTGTAAATAAACAAATAAAAAAAAAAATGAGTCTATGGAAGGCCCGGCAGTGCCAGTTCACTCCACTGGAGGGAGTGGTGAGCCGTGGTGTGAGATACCCTGGAAGGCATGGCGATGCTGCTTGCCACCACTGGAGGCAGCGGCGAGCTGCCATGGGAAACACACCTGAAGAGGAGTCAGTGCAGCTTGCTGGCTCTGAAGGCAGGGCGGAGGTGCCCGGTGAGAGACCCTGAAACGTGAGGCACTACAGCTTATTTTTACAGGATGGAGTGGTGAGCTGTATAGTCTCTGTTTCTCCAGGCTCAAGGGTGGTGGTAAGAATTGATGGAGCCTGTCCCCCACTCAGCATTGTGCCCTCTTTCCCCAGGTTTGCTGGTAATGTGCTGTCAGGATGGTTCAGGAGGGTCCTCCCAGTTGGGCTCTGGAGCCAGGGGAACCAAACCCGACTCATGGTGCATTTGGAACCGAGGAGCTGAGTGTTTGTTTGGAAAAGTATGTTTGTTTCTCCAAAAAGGACAAGGGCATTGACCAGCTTGAGAGGGAAGTGAATGACCAGTTAAGAAACAAGCCTGTGTCTCTCCTTCTCCCAGGAATCAGAGCAGATGTGCAGGCTTTAGGTGGGAGACGCCTGCTTATCTGCACCTGACAACCCTTCTTCACTCTGGCTCCATGAGACCTGAAGTTTGGAAGTCAGCGTCTGAGTCAGTCATGCAGCTTGTCCCAGGACGTCAGTGTTCAGAGAAAACAGCAGGCCTGTGGGTGGCAATGTCACATCCATGCCAGGATGGCAGGTAAAAATTCCCTTTCACCCCAAATTTCCTGGGCTTTTCTCTTGTCTCCAGTGGAGCTCACAAATGGCACCCTGAACCAGCTGTAAGCAATCTCGTGTGGGTGCCAGAGCTCCTGAGTTTCTCTGCAGGGAGCACCTGGCAGGGATCTCATTTTCTGTTTATTTCTGGCTTACAAAGGTATTTGGAACATCTCTTTCCTAGGAAATCCCTTGGATTCGAAAGGGAAGGTGAGATTGACTTGGTGTGCCTTTTGAACATAGAAAGTATTCCTTCACCGAACAGTGTTTACTCCACTGGGCCTAGACTCTGGTGGAACGGCTGGCATCTAGAGTGAGGTGGCTGTTTGTGGTCAGATAGAGACTTGGATGATGGCTTCTTCTTTGTCCAAGGTGATGTATCCTAATGGATTCGTCTTTGAATCCAAAGAGTTCCAATGAGGGCAGAGGGAAAATTCAAAATGATTCCAAGGAGTCTTGGACAATTTAAAAGGGATGCTTGTCTTCCTAGGTTCACTCAAACGGCTATATATGGTTGGACATGCTGTATTTTCTCTGCAGTTTCATGGGTAGTGAAGTCAGAAGGAGAGTCTTTGGGAATTTCCCTGGATAAAGGCACTCTGTTGGCTTCAAGGGACTTGGTGTCAGGAACCCTGGGCTGAATTTCTGTGGCTGCTTTCCTGATGCTCAGTGAGTCAGGGTTTCCCACAGGTTTTATATTTCCTCCTTAGGAAATTGCTGGCAGGGAATGTTCTGTTTAAAGTGGAACCCTCGGGGGCACCTGTGTGGCTCAGTGGGTTAAGCCACTGCCTTCGGCTCAGGTCATGGTCTCAGGGTCCTGAGATCGAGCCCCGCATTGGGCTCTCTGCTCAGCGGGGAGTCTGCTTCGTCCTCTCTCTCTGCCTGCCTCTCTGCCTACTTGTGACCTCTGTCAAATAAATAAATAAAATCTAAAAAAAAAAAAAAAACAAAACCCAAAACCGGGACCCTCCTACATTGTTGGTGGGCCTGCGTGTTGTTGCAGCCACTCTTGGAAAGAATACAGTCTGTCCTCCAAAAGCTAAGAACTGAACAACAGTAGGATCCAGCAATTGTCCTCCTAGTTATTTCCCTAAAGGGCACAAAAATGCACATTCAGTGGGGTATAAGCACCGTGATATTTACAGCAGCATTTTCAACCATTGTAAAACAATGGAGGGAGACCAAATGTCCATTCACTGATGAGTGATATATATATATATATATATATACATATATATATATATATCACTCGTATATATCATATGTGTGTGTGTGTGTGTGTATGTGTATTCATTCTCCCACATCTTCTTAATGGAATAGGATCCAGGTTCAAAAAGGATGAAATCTTACCATCTGCAAGGATGTGGATGGATCTACAGTGGATTTAGCTAAGTAAAATCAGTAAGAAAAGACCAATAGCCTATATCTTGACCTCTATGGAATTTCAGAAAGAAAACAGATGAACATAGTGAGGGGAGAAAGGCCAATGAGGAAACAGACTCTAACCTAGAGCAAAATCGAGGGTTGCTAGGGGGCAGGGGTGTGGGGCGAAGGGTTAAGTGGGTGACAGCTATTAGGGAGAGTACTTGTTGTGATGAGCTCTGGGTGTTCTATGCAGGTGAGCAGCCTCCCGGAGCTCCTCCTGGCGGTGCCGGAACGCGACGACACGCGATCCCGGACAGGGCCCCGGGGGGGGCCGCCCTGCGGCCCTGTGGTGCCCGAAGTGTGTTCGCCGGGCGTTTTCCGGCCAATTCTCACGAGCGTTCTGCCCAAATCGGGATCGATTTGGGCAGAACGCTCGTGAGAATTGGCCGGCGTTGGGCAGCCCTGGTCAGCGCCCAGTTCCGCGTGGAGCAGGGCCCTTTCTCGCTCGGGGCATGTCGCGGCCACCCGGAAAACGAGCCGTGACGATGGGGCGCGTCCGGCAGCCGCGGCCCCGGGGAGTTTTCCCCGAGCAGAGTGGATGGAGGCGCCGTGGCCGGGCGTCCGCCTCCGCCGTGGCGGGCGGCCGGGGCGCCCCTGGAGGGGGCTGGCCTCTGTGGGGAAACGGTCTGGTCTCTCACTCCGCGGCTAGGACGAAGCCGCGAAAGGTGCCGTTGTGGCCGGGACGGTCGGGGGACTCGTGGCGCGGGACTCAGGGTTCCCCATGAGGAGGCCCCCAGGCTCAGGCCCCTGGCAACGGAAGGCTGAGCAAGCAGGCCCGGGCCCGGTCCCGGCTTTCGGGGCTGGCCCGGCCCCAGCTGCCGGCGCCAGGGAGGGGACCCCCGGAGGCTGAGGAGCGGGAGGCGTCGGCCTCCCCGCGGCACGCCTCCCGGTGCTCCTCCTGGCGGTGCCGGAACGCGACGACACGCGATCCCGGACAGGGCCCCGGGGGGGGGGGGCCGCCCTGCGGCCCTGTGTTGCCCAAAGTGTGTTCGCCGGGCGTTTTCCGGCCAATTCTCACGAGCGTTCTGCCAAATCGGGATCGATTTGGGCAGAACGCTCGTGAGAATTGGCCGGCGTTGGGCAGCCCTGGTCAGCGCCCAGTTCCGCGTGGAGCAGGGCCCTTTCTCGCTCGGGGCATGTCGCGGCCACCCGGAAAACGAGCCACGACGATGGAACCAGATGGGCCTTCATATTTATACTGACCTATATACTTACTGGAGTCCATTATGGAAAGATTTCCATCTGGGTGTGAGGCTGAGTCCTGTGGTATTGCTCAGGCATCCCCAAATCCTAGGGCTTTGGAGCCCACCCTTAGGGGACGGAGACATGAGAACCCAAGCTAGGGATAGAGTTAGGGCCGAAGGACATTGCAGGCCCAAACAGCTGACAGTGTGTGTGGTTCCTAGAGGCTGGAATTAAGGATGAGTGTTCTGTTTCTGGTCAGGCACAGGGTTTGTGACCTAGAGGCCACTGAAATTGGGGGTTTGCTGGTATAGGCTCAGATGGGCAGGCATTTTAATCCTGCTTTGAATACTTTCTAGAGGTCTACATGGCACGCTTTCCTCCTGTCTGTTAGGATGAGTCCTGTGGTATGGCTAAGGTGACCCCAGTCCGTGGGGTAGGGAGCCAGACCCCTAGGAATTGAATGCTCAGAACACAAACTAAGCTTCAGTTAGGGGTTAGGAGCATGGCAGGCCCAATCTGATGGTGGTGTGGCAAGCTATCCAGAGGGCTGAGTACAGAGGGATGGATAGAGTAAGTGTCAGGTTCAGGTTTGTGTCCAGCTGCTGACTCTGGGTGAACTCAGTGGTGCGTGGCAGATTTCTCCTGCTCAGAATCCTTTGCAGAGTCCCAAATGGTATGGTTTCCTTCTGGGTGGCAGGCAGAGATCTCAAATATTGCTCAGGGGTCCCCATCCGTGGGACTTGGGTGCCAGTCCTCTGGGGACAGAGCATGAAACCCCAACCTAGGGTTGGGGCTAGGTCCCAGCAACATGACAGGCCTGATTTGCTGGTGCTGTGCAGAGCTCTCACGGGGACTGAGTAGAGAACATGGGTCAGTCTGAGTCAGGCTCCGGGTTGGTGGCCATGGGGGGAAAGGCAGATTTCTCCTGCTCTCAGTCCTTGGCAGAGTTCCAATTCTACTGTTTCCTTCTGGGTTGAAGACAGAGTCCTCTGGCATTTCTCAGGGGTCCCACATATGTGGGGCTTTGGTACCTGTATTCTTGGGACACAAGACAGAAAATGTACCTAAGTTTTGGTTAGGGCTGAGGGTCATGTCAGTCTCAATAGGCCACCCTGAGAGGAGTGACCTGGGGAGCAGAGTTGAGGACGTGGGTCAGTGTGAGTGTTAAGATCCAGGTGTGAACGGGGGGTGCTGAAAGTGGGATAGCCTCAGGGGGCCAAGAAATATTCTGGTATAGTTCAGGTGTAACCCATCAGCGGAGCTTTGGTGTCAATCATCAGAGGACAGAAGACTGAAAACACAACCTAGGGCTTGGAAAAGAGCACAGGGGCATGGCTGGCCTGATCTGCTGGTGCCGAGGCTAGATGTCTGGGGTACTGAGTTGAGGGCCATGGTCAGGTGGTGCATTACGATCTGGGTTTGTGCCTGGGGGGTGGCCGAAGGTGGAGGTGGCTTCAGGGAGCATGAAGATTTCTCCCATTCCGATGGTTCTGTGCAGCTCCAAACAGAACGGTTTCCTCCCGGGTGGCAGACAGAGCACTGGGTTGTGGCTCAGGGGTCCAAATATGGAGGAATTGGGGGACCAGCCTCTGGGGATGAAGACTGAAAATGCAACCTAGGCTTAAGGTTAGGGTCAGGGGCATGGCAGGCCCAATTTGCTGGCACTGAGAAGGGATCCCAGGGGGATGAATTGAGGGCAGAGGTCCGGTGGCATGAGAGGGTCCAGGTTTGTGGTCAGGGGACCGCTGAAGGAGGGGGTTGTGCTCAGGGAGGCATGCAGTTTCTCCCACTCTGAGTGTTCTACTCAGTTTCAAATGGCACGGTTTCCTCCTGGGTGGTAGGCAGGCTGAGTGCCAGCCTCCACATTTGTGGCCCAATAGTGCGCAGAGGGTGGGGGATAGCCTCGGGTGAACCGTGCAGGTTTCTCCCGCTCTGAGGATTCGACACAGCTCCAAACAGCATGGTTTCCTCCTGCATGGTGGACAGAGTCCTGAGGTGTCACTCAGGATTCTTTAATCTTGGGGTCTTGGGGTCAGGACTCTTGGGGATGATACCTGAAAACCAAAATTAGGGATAGGGTTAAGGCCTAGGGCCATGGTAGACCTGATATGCCAGTGCAGAGGCAGGTGCCCTGGTGCGCTGAGTTGAGCTCGGGTGTCAGACGGGGCCTTAGCCTCTAGGTGTGTGTCCAGATGTTCGCATAACCTGGGGGTGACTTCAGGGGTGCATGGAAGTTTCTCCAGCTCTGAGGGTTCAGCGCAGCTCCAAACAGCACAGCGGTGCCCTGCGTGGCAGGCAGATTCCCAGCATGAGTATCAGGCATCCTCAATCCTTGTGACGCAGTATGTGGTCTATTCTGGAGAAGGTTCCATGTGCACTTGAGAAGAATGAGTATTCTGTTGTTTTAGGGTGGAATGTTCTGTATATGTCTATGAGGTCCATCTGGTCCAATGTTTCATTCAATGCTCTTATTTCTTTTTTAATTTTCTGCTTCGATGATCTGTCTATTTCTGAGAGAGGCGTATGAATATCTCCTACTATTATTGTATTCATATCAATATGACTCTTTATCTTGATTAATAGTTTTCTTATGGAATTGGGTGCTCCCATATTGGGGGCATAGATATTCACAATTGTTAGATCATCTTGGCGGATAGTCCCTTTAAGAATTATGGAGTGTCCTTCTGTATCTCTGACTACAGTCTTTAGTTTAAAATCTAATTTATCTGATATGAAAATCGCTACCCCGGCCTTCTTTTGAGGCCCATTGGCATGAAAGATGCTTCTCCATCCGTTCACTTTCAGTCTGGGTGTATCCTTAGGTTCAAAATGGGTCTCTTGTAGACAACATATGGATGGGTCCTGTCGTTTTATCCAATCTGCAACCCTGTGTCGTTTTATGGGCGCATTTAGGCCATTCACATTGAGAGTGGTTATTGAGAGATAGGTTTTGATTCATGTCATGTTGCCTTTGAAGTCTTTCTGTCTGTAGATTGTTTCTATATTTCTGTTCAATGATATTCTTGGGATTTTTTCTCTTTTATAGGACCCCCCCCTTAATATTTCCTGCAGTGTCGGCTTGCTGGTTGCATAGTCTTTTAAGCCTTGCTGGTCTTGGAAACTCTTTATCTCTCCATCCATTTTAAATGTCAGTCTTGCCGGATAGAGTATTCTTGGCTGCATGTTCTTCTCATTTAGTACTCTGAATATATTTTGCCAGCCCTTCCTGTCTTGCCAGGTCTCTGTGAAAAGGTCTGACGTTATTCTAATGGGCTTGGATGCCCACTCTCACCACTCTTGTTCAACATAGTATTAGAAGTCCTAGCAACGGCAATCAGACAACAAAGAGAAATAAAAGGTATCCAAATTGGCAAGGAAGAAGTCAAACTCTCTCTCTTCGCAGATGACATGATTTTTTATATGGAAAACCCCAAAGACTCCACCCCCAAACTACTAGACTCATACAGCAATTCAGTAACGTGGCAGGATACAAAGTCAATGTACAGAAATCAGTGGCTTTCTTATACACTAACAGTGAAAATACAGAAAGGGAAATTAGAGAATCGATTCCATTTACTATAGCACCAAGAACCATAAGATACCTGGGAATAAACCTAACCAAAGAGGTAAAGGATCTGTACTCGAGGAACTACAGAACACTCATGAAAGAAATTGAAGAAGACCCAAAAAGATGGAAGACAATTCCATGCTCTTGGATTGGAAGAATAAACATTGTTAAAATGTTTATACTGCCTAGAGCAATCTATGCTTTTAATGCCATTCCGATCAAAATTCCACCGGTAGTTTTCAAAGAGCTGGAGCAAATAATCCTAAAATTTGTATGGAATCAGAAGAGACCCCGAATTGCTAAGGCAATGTTGAAAAACAAAAACAAAACTGGCGGCATCACGTTACCCGATTTTAAGCTTTACTACAAAGCTGCGATCACCAAGACAGCGTGGCCCTGGCATAAAAACAGACACATAGACCAGTGGAACAGAGTGGAGAGCCCAGATATGGACCCTCAACTCCACGGTGAAATAATGTTCGACAAAACAGGAAAAAATATTCAATGGAAAAAAAGACAGTCTCTTCAATCAATGGTGCTGGGAAAACTGGACAGCTATATGTAGAATAATGAAACTCAACCATTCTCTTACACTCGAAATGGATAAAAGACCTCATCATGAGACAGGAATCCATCAGAATCCTAGAGGAGAACATAGGCAGTAACCTCTTCGATATCAGCCACAGCAACTTCTTTCAAGATATGTCTCCAAAGGCCAAGGAAACAAAAGCGAAAATAAACTTTTGGCACTTCATCAAGATCAAAAGCTTCTGCACAGCAAAGGAAACAGTCCACCAAACAAAAAGGCAACCCACGGAATGGGAGAAGATATTTGCAAATGACAGTACAGACAAAAGGTTGATATCCAGGATCTATAAAGAACTTCTCAAACTCAACACACACAAAACAGAGAATCATATCCAAAAATGGGCAGAAGATATGAACAGACACTTCTCCAACGAAGACATACAAATGGCTATCAGACACATGAAAAAATGTTCATCATCACTAGCCATCAGGGAGATTCAAATGAAAACCACATTGAGATACCACCTGACACCAGTTAGAATGGCCAAAATGAGCAAGACAGGAAACAACGTGTGTTGGAGAGGATGTGGAGAAAGGGGAACCCTCTTACACTGTTGGTGGGAATGCAAGTTGGTGCAGCCACTTTGGAGAACAGTGTGGAGATTCCTCCAGAAATTAAGAATAGAGCTTCCCTATGACCCTGCAATTGCACTGCTGGGTATTTACCCCAAAGATACAGATGTAGTGAAAAGAAGAGCCATCTGTACCCCAATGCTTATTGTAGCAATGGCTATGCTCACCAAACTGTGGAAAGAACCAAGATGCCCTTCAACGGATGAATGGATAAGGAAGATGTGGTCCATATACGCAATGGAGTATTATGCCTCCATCAGAAAGGATGAATACCCAACTTTTGTAGCAACATGGACGGGACTGGAAGAAATTATGCTGAGCGAAATAAGTCAAGCAGAGAGAGAGTCATGTATCATATGGTCTCCCTTATTTGTGGAGCATAGCAAATAACACGGAGGACATAGGGAGATGGAGAGGAGAGGGAGTTGAGAGAAACTGGAAGGGGAGATGAACCATGAGAGACTATGGACTCTGAAAAACAACCAGAGGGTTTTGGAGGGGCAGGGTGGGGTGGGAGTTTGAGGAATCAGGTGGTGGTTAATAGGGAGGGCACGTACTGCATGGAGCACTGGGTGTGATGCCAAAACAATGAACACTGTTATGCTGTAAATAAACAAATAAAAAAAAAATGAGTCTATGGAAGGCCCGGCAGTGCCAGTTCACTCCACTGGAGGGAGTGGTGAGCCGTGGTGTGAGATACCCTGGAAGGCATGGCGATGCTGCTTGCCACCACTGGAGGCAGCGGCGAGCTGCCATGGGAAACACACCTGAAGAGGAGTCAGTGCAGCTTGCTGGCTCTGAAGGCAGGGCGGAGGTGCCCGGTGAGAGACCCTGAAACGTGAGGCACTACAGCTTATTTTTACAGGATGGAGTGGTGAGCTGTATAGTCTCTGTTTCTCCAGGCTCAAGGGTGGTGGTAAGAATTGATGGAGCCTGTCCCCCACTCAGCATTGTGCCCTCTTTCCCCAGGTTTGCTGGTAATGTGCTGTCAGGATGGTTCAGGAGGGTCCTCCCAGTTGGGCTCTGGAGCCAGGGGAACCAAACCCGACTCATGGTGCATTTGGAACCGAGGAGCTGAGTGTTTGTTTGGAAAAGTATGTTTGTTTCTCCAAAAAGGACAAGGGCATTGACCAGCTTGAGAGGGAAGTGAATGACCAGTTAAGAAACAAGCCTGTGTCTCTCCTTCTCCCAGGAATCAGAGCAGATGTGCAGGCTTTAGGTGGGAGACGCCTGCTTATCTGCACCTGACAACCCTTCTTCACTCTGGCTCCATGAGACCTGAAGTTTGGAAGTCAGCGTCTGAGTCAGTCATGCAGCTTGTCCCAGGACGTCAGTGTTCAGAGAAAACAGCAGGCCTGTGGGTGGCAATGTCACATCCATGCCAGGATGGCAGGTAAAAATTCCCTTTCACCCCAAATTTCCTGGGCTTTTCTCTTGTCTCCAGTGGAGCTCACAAATGGCACCCTGAACCAGCTGTAAGCAATCTCGTGTGGGTGCCAGAGCTCCTGAGTTTCTCTGCAGGGAGCACCTGGCAGGGATCTCATTTTCTGTTTATTTCTGGCTTACAAAGGTATTTGGAACATCTCTTTCCTAGGAAATCCCTTGGATTCGAAAGGGAAGGTGAGATTGACTTGGTGTGCCTTTTGAACATAGAAAGTATTCCTTCACCGAACAGTGTTTACTCCACTGGGCCTAGACTCTGGTGGAACGGCTGGCATCTAGAGTGAGGTGGCTGTTTGTGGTCAGATAGAGACTTGGATGATGGCTTCTTCTTTGTCCAAGGTGATGTATCCTAATGGATTCGTCTTTGAATCCAAAGAGTTCCAATGAGGGCAGAGGGAAAATTCAAAATGATTCCAAGGAGTCTTGGACAATTTAAAAGGGATGCTTGTCTTCCTAGGTTCACTCAAACGGCTATATATGGTTGGACATGCTGTATTTTCTCTGCAGTTTCATGGGTAGTGAAGTCAGAAGGAGAGTCTTTGGGAATTTCCCTGGATAAAGGCACTCTGTTGGCTTCAAGGGACTTGGTGTCAGGAACCCTGGGCTGAATTTCTGTGGCTGCTTTCCTGATGCTCAGTGAGTCAGGGTTTCCCACAGGTTTTATATTTCCTCCTTAGGAAATTGCTGGCAGGGAATGTTCTGTTTAAAGTGGAACCCTCGGGGGCACCTGTGTGGCTCAGTGGGTTAAGCCACTGCCTTCGGCTCAGGTCATGGTCTCAGGGTCCTGAGATCGAGCCCCGCATTGGGCTCTCTGCTCAGCGGGGAGTCTGCTTCGTCCTCTCTCTCTGCCTGCCTCTCTGCCTACTTGTGACCTCTGTCAAATAAATAAATAAAATCTAAAAAAAAAAAAAAAACAAAACCCAAAACCGGGACCCTCCTACATTGTTGGTGGGCCTGCGTGTTGTTGCAGCCACTCTTGGAAAGAATACAGTCTGTCCTCCAAAAGCTAAGAACTGAACAACAGTAGGATCCAGCAATTGTCCTCCTAGTTATTTCCCTAAAGGGCACAAAAATGCACATTCAGTGGGGTATAAGCACCGTGATATTTACAGCAGCATTTTCAACCATTGTAAAACAATGGAGGGAGACCAAATGTCCATTCACTGATGAGTGATATATATATATATATATATATACATATATATATATATATCACTCGTATATATCATATGTGTGTGTGTGTGTGTGTATGTGTATTCATTCTCCCACATCTTCTTAATGGAATAGGATCCAGGTTCAAAAAGGATGAAATCTTACCATCTGCAAGGATGTGGATGGATCTACAGTGGATTTAGCTAAGTAAAATCAGTAAGAAAAGACCAATAGCCTATATCTTGACCTCTATGGAATTTCAGAAAGAAAACAGATGAACATAGTGAGGGGAGAAAGGCCAATGAGGAAACAGACTCTAACCTAGAGCAAAATCGAGGGTTGCTAGGGGGCAGGGGTGTGGGGCGAAGGGTTAAGTGGGTGACAGCTATTAGGGAGAGTACTTGTTGTGATGAGCTCTGGGTGTTCTATGCAGGTGAGCAGCCTCCCGGAGCTCCTCCTGGCGGTGCCGGAACGCGACGACACGCGATCCCGGACAGGGCCCCGGGGGGGGCCGCCCTGCGGCCCTGTGGTGCCCGAAGTGTGTTCGCCGGGCGTTTTCCGGCCAATTCTCACGAGCGTTCTGCCCAAATCGGGATCGATTTGGGCAGAACGCTCGTGAGAATTGGCCGGCGTTGGGCAGCCCTGGTCAGCGCCCAGTTCCGCGTGGAGCAGGGCCCTTTCTCGCTCGGGGCATGTCGCGGCCACCCGGAAAACGAGCCGTGACGATGGGGCGCGTCCGGCAGCCGCGGCCCCGGGGAGTTTTCCCCGAGCAGAGTGGATGGAGGCGCCGTGGCCGGGCGTCCGCCTCCGCCGTGGCGGGCGGCCGGGGCGCCCCTGGAGGGGGCTGGCCTCTGTGGGGAAACGGTCTGGTCTCTCACTCCGCGGCTAGGACGAAGCCGCGAAAGGTGCCGTTGTGGCCGGGACGGTCGGGGGACTCGTGGCGCGGGACTCAGGGTTCCCCATGAGGAGGCCCCCAGGCTCAGGCCCCTGGCAACGGAAGGCTGAGCAAGCAGGCCCGGGCCCGGTCCCGGCTTTCGGGGCTGGCCCGGCCCCAGCTGCCGGCGCCAGGGAGGGGACCCCCGGAGGCTGAGGAGCGGGAGGCGTCGGCCTCCCCGCGGCACGCCTCCCGGTGCTCCTCCTGGCGGTGCCGGAACGCGACGACACGCGATCCCGGACAGGGCCCCGGGGGGGGGGGGCCGCCCTGCGGCCCTGTGTTGCCCAAAGTGTGTTCGCCGGGCGTTTTCCGGCCAATTCTCACGAGCGTTCTGCCAAATCGGGATCGATTTGGGCAGAACGCTCGTGAGAATTGGCCGGCGTTGGGCAGCCCTGGTCAGCGCCCAGTTCCGCGTGGAGCAGGGCCCTTTCTCGCTCGGGGCATGTCGCGGCCACCCGGAAAACGAGCCACGACGATGGAACCAGATGGGCCTTCATATTTATACTGACCTATATACTTACTGGAGTCCATTATGGAAAGATTTCCATCTGGGTGTGAGGCTGAGTCCTGTGGTATTGCTCAGGCATCCCCAAATCCTAGGGCTTTGGAGCCCACCCTTAGGGGACGGAGACATGAGAACCCAAGCTAGGGATAGAGTTAGGGCCGAAGGACATTGCAGGCCCAAACAGCTGACAGTGTGTGTGGTTCCTAGAGGCTGGAATTAAGGATGAGTGTTCTGTTTCTGGTCAGGCACAGGGTTTGTGACCTAGAGGCCACTGAAATTGGGGGTTTGCTGGTATAGGCTCAGATGGGCAGGCATTTTAATCCTGCTTTGAATACTTTCTAGAGGTCTACATGGCACGCTTTCCTCCTGTCTGTTAGGATGAGTCCTGTGGTATGGCTAAGGTGACCCCAGTCCGTGGGGTAGGGAGCCAGACCCCTAGGAATTGAATGCTCAGAACACAAACTAAGCTTCAGTTAGGGGTTAGGAGCATGGCAGGCCCAATCTGATGGTGGTGTGGCAAGCTATCCAGAGGGCTGAGTACAGAGGGATGGATAGAGTAAGTGTCAGGTTCAGGTTTGTGTCCAGCTGCTGACTCTGGGTGAACTCAGTGGTGCGTGGCAGATTTCTCCTGCTCAGAATCCTTTGCAGAGTCCCAAATGGTATGGTTTCCTTCTGGGTGGCAGGCAGAGATCTCAAATATTGCTCAGGGGTCCCCATCCGTGGGACTTGGGTGCCAGTCCTCTGGGGACAGAGCATGAAACCCCAACCTAGGGTTGGGGCTAGGTCCCAGCAACATGACAGGCCTGATTTGCTGGTGCTGTGCAGAGCTCTCACGGGGACTGAGTAGAGAACATGGGTCAGTCTGAGTCAGGCTCCGGGTTGGTGGCCATGGGGGGAAAGGCAGATTTCTCCTGCTCTCAGTCCTTGGCAGAGTTCCAATTCTACTGTTTCCTTCTGGGTTGAAGACAGAGTCCTCTGGCATTTCTCAGGGGTCCCACATATGTGGGGCTTTGGTACCTGTATTCTTGGGACACAAGACAGAAAATGTACCTAAGTTTTGGTTAGGGCTGAGGGTCATGTCAGTCTCAATAGGCCACCCTGAGAGGAGTGACCTGGGGAGCAGAGTTGAGGACGTGGGTCAGTGTGAGTGTTAAGATCCAGGTGTGAACGGGGGGTGCTGAAAGTGGGATAGCCTCAGGGGGCCAAGAAATATTCTGGTATAGTTCAGGTGTAACCCATCAGCGGAGCTTTGGTGTCAATCATCAGAGGACAGAAGACTGAAAACACAACCTAGGGCTTGGAAAAGAGCACAGGGGCATGGCTGGCCTGATCTGCTGGTGCCGAGGCTAGATGTCTGGGGTACTGAGTTGAGGGCCATGGTCAGGTGGTGCATTACGATCTGGGTTTGTGCCTGGGGGGTGGCCGAAGGTGGAGGTGGCTTCAGGGAGCATGAAGATTTCTCCCATTCCGATGGTTCTGTGCAGCTCCAAACAGAACGGTTTCCTCCCGGGTGGCAGACAGAGCACTGGGTTGTGGCTCAGGGGTCCAAATATGGAGGAATTGGGGGACCAGCCTCTGGGGATGAAGACTGAAAATGCAACCTAGGCTTAAGGTTAGGGTCAGGGGCATGGCAGGCCCAATTTGCTGGCACTGAGAAGGGATCCCAGGGGGATGAATTGAGGGCAGAGGTCCGGTGGCATGAGAGGGTCCAGGTTTGTGGTCAGGGGACCGCTGAAGGAGGGGGTTGTGCTCAGGGAGGCATGCAGTTTCTCCCACTCTGAGTGTTCTACTCAGTTTCAAATGGCACGGTTTCCTCCTGGGTGGTAGGCAGGCTGAGTGCCAGCCTCCACATTTGTGGCCCAATAGTGCGCAGAGGGTGGGGGATAGCCTCGGGTGAACCGTGCAGGTTTCTCCCGCTCTGAGGATTCGACACAGCTCCAAACAGCATGGTTTCCTCCTGCATGGTGGACAGAGTCCTGAGGTGTCACTCAGGATTCTTTAATCTTGGGGTCTTGGGGTCAGGACTCTTGGGGATGATACCTGAAAACCAAAATTAGGGATAGGGTTAAGGCCTAGGGCCATGGTAGACCTGATATGCCAGTGCAGAGGCAGGTGCCCTGGTGCGCTGAGTTGAGCTCGGGTGTCAGACGGGGCCTTAGCCTCTAGGTGTGTGTCCAGACGTTCGCATAACCTGGGGGTGACTTCAGGGGTGCATGGAAGTTTCTCCAGCTCTGAGGGTTCAGCGCAGCTCCAAACAGCACAGCGGTGCCCTGCGTGGCAGGCAGATTCCCAGCATGAGTATCAGGCATCCTCAATCCTTGTGACGCAGTATGTGGTCTATTCTGGAGAAGGTTCCATGTGCACTTGAGAAGAATGAGTATTCTGTTGTTTTAGGGTGGAATGTTCTGTATATGTCTATGAGGTCCATCTGGTCCAATGTTTCATTCAATGCTCTTATTTCTTTTTTAATTTTCTGCTTCGATGATCTGTCTATTTCTGAGAGAGGCGTATGAAGATCTCCTACTATTATTGTATTCATATCAATATGACTCTTTATCTTGATTAATAGTTTTCTTATGGAATTGGGTGCTCCCATATTGGGGGCATAGATATTCACAATTGTTAGATCATCTTGGCGGATAGTCCCTTTAAGAATTATGGAGTGTCCTTCTGTATCTCTGACTACAGTCTTTAGTTTAAAATCTAATTTATCTGATATGAAAATCGCTACCCCGGCCTTCTTTTGAGGCCCATTGGCATGAAAGATGCTTCTCCATCCGTTCACTTTCAGTCTGGGTGTATCCTTAGGTTCAAAATGGGTCTCTTGTAGACAACATATGGATGGGTCCTGTCGTTTTATCCAATCTGCAACCCTGTGTCGTTTTATGGGCGCATTTAGGCCATTCACATTGAGAGTGGTTATTGAGAGATAGGTTTTGATTCATGTCATGTTGCCTTTGAAGTCTTTCTGTCTGTAGATTGTTTCTATATTTCTGTTCAATGATATTCTTGGGATTTTTTCTCTTTTATAGGACCCCCCCCCTTAATATTTCCTGCAGTGTCGGCTTGCTGGTTGCATAGTCTTTTAAGCCTTGCTGGTCTTGGAAACTCTTTATCTCTCCATCCATTTTAAATGTCAGTCTTGCCGGATAGAGTATTCTTGGTTGCATGTTCTTCTCATTTAGTACTCTGAATATATTTTGCCAGCCCTTCCTGGCTTGCCAGGTCTCTGTGAAAAGGTCTGACGTTATTCTAATGGGCTTGGATGCCCACTCTCACCACTCTTGTTCAACATAGTATTAGAAGTCCTAGCAACGGCAATCAGACAACAAAGAGAAATAAAAGGTATCCAAATTGGCAAGGAAGAAGTCAAACTCTCTCTCTTCGCAGATGACATGATTTTTTATATGGAAAACCCCAAAGACTCCACCCCCAAACTACTAGACTCATACAGCAATTCAGTAACGTGGCAGGATACAAAGTCAATGTACAGAAATCAGTGGCTTTCTTATACACTAACAGTGAAAATACAGAAAGGGAAATTAGAGAATCGATTCCATTTACTATAGCACCAAGAACCATAAGATACCTGGGAATAAACCTAACCAAAGAGGTAAAGGATCTGTACTCGAGGAACTACAGAACACTCATGAAAGAAATTGAAGAAGACCCAAAAAGATGGAAGACAATTCCATGCTCTTGGATTGGAAGAATAAACATTGTTAAAATGTTTATACTGCCTAGAGCTATCTATGCTTTTAATGCCATTCCGATCAAAATTCCACCGGTAGTTTTCAAAGAGCTGGAGCCAATAATCCTAAAATTTGTATGGAATCAGAAGAGACCCCGAATTGCTAAGGCAATGTTGAAAAACAAAAACAAAACTGGCGGCATCACGTTACCCGATTTTAAGCTTTACTACAAAGCTGCGATCACCAAGACAGCGTGGCCCTGGCATAAAAACAGACACATAGACCAGTGGAACAGAGTGGAGAGCCCAGATATGGACCCTCAACTCCACGGTGAAATAATGTTCGACAAAACAGGAAAAAATATTCAATGGAAAAAAAGACAGTCTCTTCAATCAATGGTGCTGGGAAAACTGGACAGCTATATGTAGAATAATGAAACTCAACCATTCTCTTACACTCGAAATGGATAAAAGACCTCATCATGAGACAGGAATCCATCAGAATCCTAGAGGAGAACATAGGCAGTAACCTCTTCGATATCAGCCACAGCAACTTCTTTCAAGATATGTCTCCAAAGGCCAAGGAAACAAAAGCGAAAATAAACTTTTGGCACTTCATCAAGATCAAAAGCTTCTGCACAGCAAAGGAAACAGTCCACCAAACAAAAAGGCAACCCACGGAATGGGAGAAGATATTTGCAAATGACAGTACAGACAAAAGGTTGATATCCAGGATCTATAAAGAACTTCTCAAACTCAACACACACAAAACAGAGAATCATATCCAAAAATGGGCAGAAGATATGAACAGACACTTCTCCAACGAAGACATACAAATGGCTATCAGACACATGAAAAAATGTTCATCATCACTAGCCATCAGGGAGATTCAAATGAAAACCACATTGAGATACCACCTGACACCAGTTAGAATGGCCAAAATGAGCAAGACAGGAAACAACGTGTGTTGGAGAGGATGTGGAGAAAGGGGAACCCTCTTACACTGTTGGTGGGAATGCAAGTTGGTGCAGCCACTTTGGAGAACAGTGTGGAGATTCCTCCAGAAATTAAGAATAGAGCTTCCCTATGACCCTGCAATTGCACTGCTGGGTATTTACCCCAAAGATACAGATGTAGTGAAAAGAAGAGCCATCTGTACCCCAATGCTTATTGTAGCAATGGCTATGCTCACCAAACTGTGGAAAGAACCAAGATGCCCTTCAACGGATGAATGGATAAGGAAGATGTGGTCCATATACGCAATGGAGTATTATGCCTCCATCAGAAAGGATGAATACCCAACTTTTGTAGCAACATGGACGGGACTGGAAGAAATTATGCTGAGCGAAATAAGTCAAGCAGAGAGAGAGTCATGTATCATATGGTCTCCCTTATTTGTGGAGCATAGCAAATAACACGGAGGACATAGGGAGATGGAGAGGAGAGGGAGTTGAGAGAAACTGGAAGGGGAGATGAACCATGAGAGACTATGGACTCTGAAAAACAACCAGAGGGTTTTGGAGGGGCAGGGTGGGGTGGGAGTTTGAGGAATCAGGTGGTGGTTAATAGGGAGGGCACGTACTGCATGGAGCACTGGGTGTGATGCCAAAACAATGAACACTGTTATGCTGTAAATAAACAAATAAAAAAAAAAATGAGTCTATGGAAGGCCCGGCAGTGCCAGTTCACTCCACTGGAGGGAGTGGTGAGCCGTGGTGTGAGATACCCTGGAAGGCATGGCGATGCTGCTTGCCACCACTGGAGGCAGCGGCGAGCTGCCATGGGAAACACACCTGAAGAGGAGTCAGTGCAGCTTGCTGGCTCTGAAGGCAGGGCGGAGGTGCCCGGTGAGAGACCCTGAAACGTGAGGCACTACAGCTTATTTTTACAGGATGGAGTGGTGAGCTGTATAGTCTCTGTTTCTCCAGGCTCAAGGGTGGTGGTAAGAATTGATGGAGCCTGTCCCCCACTCAGCATTGTGCCCTCTTTCCCCAGGTTTGCTGGTAATGTGCTGTCAGGATGGTTCAGGAGGGTCCTCCCAGTTGGGCTCTGGAGCCAGGGGAACCAAACCCGACTCATGGTGCATTTGGAACCGAGGAGCTGAGTGTTTGTTTGGAAAAGTATGTTTGTTTCTCCAAAAAGGACAAGGGCATTGACCAGCTTGAGAGGGAAGTGAATGACCAGTTAAGAAACAAGCCTGTGTCTCTCCTTCTCCCAGGAATCAGAGCAGATGTGCAGGCTTTAGGTGGGAGACGCCTGCTTATCTGCACCTGACAACCCTTCTTCACTCTGGCTCCATGAGACCTGAAGTTTGGAAGTCAGCGTCTGAGTCAGTCATGCAGCTTGTCCCAGGACGTCAGTGTTCAGAGAAAACAGCAGGCCTGTGGGTGGCAATGTCACATCCATGCCAGGATGGCAGGTAAAAATTCCCTTTCACCCCAAATTTCCTGGGCTTTTCTCTTGTCTCCAGTGGAGCTCACAAATGGCACCCTGAACCAGCTGTAAGCAATCTCGTGTGGGTGCCAGAGCTCCTGAGTTTCTCTGCAGGGAGCACCTGGCAGGGATCTCATTTTCTGTTTATTTCTGGCTTACAAAGGTATTTGGAACATCTCTTTCCTAGGAAATCCCTTGGATTCGAAAGGGAAGGTGAGATTGACTTGGTGTGCCTTTTGAACATAGAAAGTATTCCTTCACCGAACAGTGTTTACTCCACTGGGCCTAGACTCTGGTGGAACGGCTGGCATCTAGAGTGAGGTGGCTGTTTGTGGTCAGATAGAGACTTGGATGATGGCTTCTTCTTTGTCCAAGGTGATGTATCCTAATGGATTCGTCTTTGAATCCAAAGAGTTCCAATGAGGGCAGAGGGAAAATTCAAAATGATTCCAAGGAGTCTTGGACAATTTAAAAGGGATGCTTGTCTTCCTAGGTTCACTCAAACGGCTATATATGGTTGGACATGCTGTATTTTCTCTGCAGTTTCATGGGTAGTGAAGTCAGAAGGAGAGTCTTTGGGAATTTCCCTGGATAAAGGCACTCTGTTGGCTTCAAGGGACTTGGTGTCAGGAACCCTGGGCTGAATTTCTGTGGCTGCTTTCCTGATGCTCAGTGAGTCAGGGTTTCCCACAGGTTTTATATTTCCTCCTTAGGAAATTGCTGGCAGGGAATGTTCTGTTTAAAGTGGAACCCTCGGGGGCACCTGTGTGGCTCAGTGGGTTAAGCCACTGCCTTCGGCTCAGGTCATGGTCTCAGGGTCCTGAGATCGAGCCCCGCATTGGGCTCTCTGCTCAGCGGGGAGTCTGCTTCGTCCTCTCTCTCTGCCTGCCTCTCTGCCTACTTGTGACCTCTGTCAAATAAATAAATAAAATCTAAAAAAAAAAAAAAAACAAAACCCAAAACCGGGACCCTCCTACATTGTTGGTGGGCCTGCATGTTGTTGCAGCCACTCTTGGAAAGAATACAGTCTGTCCTCCAAAAGCTAAGAACTGAACAACAGTAGGATCCAGCAATTGTCCTCCTAGTTATTTCCCTAAAGGGCACAAAAATGCACATTCAGTGGGGTATAAGCACCGTGATATTTACAGCAGCATTTTCAACCATTGTAAAACAATGGAGGGAGACCAAATGTCCATTCACTGATGAGTGATATATATATATATATATATATATATATATATATATATCACTCGTATATATCATATGTGTGTGTGTGTGTGTGTATGTGTATTCATTCTCCCACATCTTCTTAATGGAATAGGATCCAGGTTCAAAAAGGATGAAATCTTACCATCTGCAAGGATGTGGATGGATCTACAGTGGATTTAGCTAAGTAAAATCAGTAAGAAAAGACCAATAGCCTATATCTTGACCTCTATGGAATTTCAGAAAGAAAACAGATGAACATAGTGAGGGGAGAAAGGCCAATGAGGAAACAGACTCTAACCTAGAGCAAAATCGAGGGTTGCTAGGGGGCAGGGGTGTGGGGCGAAGGGTTAAGTGGGTGACAGCTATTAGGGAGAGTACTTGTTGTGATGAGCTCTGGGTGTTCTATGCAGGTGAGCAGCCTCCCGGAGCTCCTCCTGGCGGTGCCGGAACGCGACGACACGCGATCCCGGACAGGGCCCCGGGGGGGGCCGCCCTGCGGCCCTGTGGTGCCCGAAGTGTGTTCGCCGGGCGTTTTCCGGCCAATTCTCACGAGCGTTCTGCCCAAATCGGGATCGATTTGGGCAGAACGCTCGTGAGAATTGGCCGGCGTTGGGCAGCCCTGGTCAGCGCCCAGTTCCGCGTGGAGCAGGGCCCTTTCTCGCTCGGGGCATGTCGCGGCCACCCGGAAAACGAGCCGTGACGATGGGGCGCGTCCGGCAGCCGCGGCCCCGGGGAGTTTTCCCCGAGCAGAGTGGATGGAGGCGCCGTGGCCGGGCGTCCGCCTCCGCCGTGGCGGGCGGCCGGGGCGCCCCTGGAGGGGGCTGGCCTCTGTGGGGAAACGGTCTGGTCTCTCACTCCGCGGCTAGGACGAAGCCGCGAAAGGTGCCGTTGTGGCCGGGACGGTCGGGGGACTCGTGGCGCGGGACTCAGGGTTCCCCATGAGGAGGCCCCCAGGCTCAGGCCCCTGGCAACGGAAGGCTGAGCAAGCAGGCCCGGGCCCGGTCCCGGCTTTCGGGGCTGGCCCGGCCCCAGCTGCCGGCGCCAGGGAGGGGACCCCCGGAGGCTGAGGAGCGGGAGGCGTCGGCCTCCCCGCGGCACGCCTCCCGGTGCTCCTCCTGGCGGTGCCGGAACGCGA
>NW_025721587.1:15000-22424 GCF_922984935.1 Meles meles | reverse complement strand
TCTGCAAAGAAAGCATTCGACCAGGGGCGACTTTATTTCCGATTTTTGCTTTGTTTTCCTTTGTTGTGTTTGACAGACATCGCCATAGCGGTTCAAATTTCTTGGGCGTGTCAGCTCTGTACACCCACCCAGGGTGGCCCTGGAACTCAGGACCCCCACAGATCAAGAGTTGCCTTCCTTGGGGGTCCTCCGGACCGAGCCAGCTAGGTGCCCTGAAAGACGTGTCCTTGAAACACAGGTGTGAAGTCTGCGCCCATGAACTTTGCACTGGGAAACCTTATTTGGATCTGTCACACTCTTGGGGAAATACTGCTGAAAGAACGTCGTGTAGCCAACGATGAGGAACCGACTTGGGAGGAAAACCTTCTTTTCCAGGTTCTGCTGTTTGGTCAATTCTCTCGACTCAATAGGGGCCCAGCCTTCAGAGTCACAGTATTTGCTTGATGTCTCTCTTGTCTGCGTTTTCCTCGTGTACTTTTATAGTGAGTGCTCCGGATGGATGGTTGACAGAGAACAGTTTACATCCCGGGGCATGTGTGTGTGTGTGTGTGTGTGTGTGTGTGTGTGTGTGTGTGTGAGAGAGAGAGAGAGAGAGAGAGAGAGAGAGAGGGAGGGAGAGGTGTGTGTGTGTGGGGGGGCACGGCGGGGGTGAGATGGGTAGGGATTGTTGCAAAGTGGGATCAGGGGATTCACGGAGGTGAGAAGGCGGCAAAGAGAAAGGCTTGGAAAGGAAGCCATGAAAAAGCCCATGTTCAAATGGTGAAGTTTCATGGGAGAAGAGTTACCTCTAATCAAAGGCATTCTTGCTGGACAGTAGCTTCTGCCCTCTCCGCTGGGGGATAGGAGGGCCAAGGTTTTGAAAGGTTCCTCCTGGGCTTTTGTAAAGCACAAAAGCGCCAGAGCACCTAGACAGGATGCTGCTGCTCTGTTGCCCTCTAGTGTCCTCTCCCCCTGCCACCGCTGTTTCTGTTTTCCTCTGACCCCACTTCCTGCCCAGGGGTGTTTATCTTGGATAGATAATGCTGCTGCTGCTGCTGCTGCTGCGCGCGCGCGTGCGTGCGTGCGTGTGTGTGTGTGTGTGTGTGTGTGTGTGTGTCTTCAAGGTTTTATATTTTTAGGTAATCTCTCCACCCATCCATCCAGCGTGGTGCTGGAACTCAGGACCCCCCCCCCCCCCCCCCGCAGGTCAAGAGTCGCAGTCGTGTGGTCCTCAGAGGGAGCCAGTCAGGCGCCCCGAGATACGTGTACTTGAAAATCCAGCAAACAAAGAAAAGAACCAACGAATAAAGTTTTTTGTTTTTTGTTTTTTTTTCCTTCACAGGCCGGGGGAAGTTCTACGCCTTGTCCCCCCCCCCCCGCCACACATCAGGGGATAGTTAGTTCATCATCAATATTTACCTCTTCTCAAGCACCGGCCCCTCCCCTCCCCCGCCCCGCCCCGCCCCGCCCCGCCCCGCCGCCGTGTCCTAGAGTTGGACCGCGCGGCTGTTCCGGAACTGGATTTCTTCAGTGAATGGCTATTTTAACTCTCTCTCTCTCTCTCTCCTCTCTCTCTCTCTCTCCCTCCCTGTTTTTTTTTTTTTTTTTCTTCAAGATTTTATTTGTTTGACAGAGAGAGGTCACAAGTAGGCAGAGAGACAGACAGAGAGAGAGGGGGAAGCAGGCTTCCCGCTGAGCAGAGAGTCTGATGTGGGGCTCGATCCCAGGACCCTGAGACCATGACCTGAGCTGAAGGCAGAGGCTTCACCCCCTGAGCCACCCAGGCACCCCTATTTTAACTCTCTTCCTCCCCATTCCGTGCCGCCTCCCTGCCGTCCCACCCCCCCTCCACTGCCCCCCACCCCCGCCCCGGGGTTTATTCCGCTTTTGGTCACGGATGCCACGACCCTGCCTTGGCACCGATGTTCCCCACAGCTGTTTGTTGTCCTTAGACATCATCGTGGTACGGGCAGAGACAGGTTCAGTGAGCACCTTTCTGGGGGTGTGTGTCAGTCACCCCCTTTCCGTCCTCCCGAGGTGTCATCGTTGGCTTCAGAGTAGACCTCCTGCCCTTGAAATGCTAGGAAAAAAACGGTTCATCCGTTGTTGGTTTAGGAGTGCGCGCGTGTGGGATGCCTGGGGGGGGGGGGGGGCCTCAGTAGATGAAGCCTCTGCCTTCAGCTCAGGTCACGATCTCAGGGTCTTGGGATCGAGTCCCGCATCGGGCTCTCTGCTGGACAGGGAGGCTACTTCCTCCTCTCTGTCTCTCTGCCTGCTCGTGATCTCTGTCTGTCAAATAAATAAATAAAATCTTCAACAACAACAACAACAACAACAACAACAACAACAACAACAACAACAACAACAACATTAAAGGAGTACTCGCGTGGGTCTCGGTTTTACAGTCCCTGCCCGGGGACATTTGTCTAAGTCCTCCCGGAGGCCCGGGCGCCCGCTTGCTCACATGCCACAGTGGGAAGCTGGTGCCTCCAGGCCTGCCGGGCCGCCGGGGGTGGGGGTGGGGGGTGGGGTGGGTGGGTGTGTGTGTGTGTGTGTGTGTGTGTGTGTGTGTGTGTGTCCCCCGTGGCGAATCGGGCCCCCCCCTTCCGGCGGCAGCGGCCCGGACGCGTTCCCCAAGTCTCCCCTGGGCGAGCTGGAGTCGCGCCGTGCCTGCCGTGAGCTGCCGAGGCTGACGCCCCGGGGCCGCGCGCCCCTCCGAAGTGGGCCGGGAGGGGATCGGGCGGCCTGGCGGCCGGCCTCGCGACTGTCACTGGCCCTGCGTTCCGGATCTGCCTCGGTGTCTTTCGTGGCGGTTGTCTGGCGGCACCTGGCGGCCGCTTTTATATAGCGTCTCCCCGCCGGAACGTGGGCGATGTCGGCAAGGGATGGCATTTGGCCGCGGTCCCCAAGCTGGAGTTCCGGGAGGCCGGCGACACTAGAGCGATCGTCCCCGCGGTCTCTGGGGCGTCGGCGCGCGATCGGCTCGCGGGAGATTGAAACCCCAGGTATATGGGGGAGCAGCGGCGCCGCCCCCGCCGTCGCCGCCTTCTCCTCCTCCTGGCTCTCGCGGAGGGGTGTTGGGGGCTTCCTGGAGGGGTCGACCAGCACCCGCCGGTGCCCCCTCCTCCGCCCGCCTGCCCGCCGGCGTGGGAATGGGAGACAGTGTGTGCGTGCGGTGCGAGGACGCCGTTCGGCCTGTGGCTCTGGTCGTTCATCGGGCCTTCCGTGTCCCACGTGTCCCTTGTGTCCCGTGTCACACTCGGGCGGTTGGGGACCGGCCCGAGCCTCGCCGGGAAGCCGGTGGATGGCGCGAGGGGTCCGTCCGCGGGCACGCGTGGGGTCCTGGTCGTCGCCCCCGATTTTCTCACCAAGTTTTCCGAGGCCCGCTGCGTAAGGTGGGGACCGGCTCGGACCGGCTCGGACCGGGCCGGGCCGGCCGTGCGGGCGGCGCCACGCCGCGAGGGGAGGCACGGGCCGCGATGTCCATGGAGGTCGGGCCATCAGGGGGCGCCTCCGCGGGTCCGCCCCCTCTCCCAGTCCCAGCCCGGGAGCCGGCGACCGCTCGGACCGGCTCGGACCGGCTCGGACCGGCTCGGACCGGGCCGTGGCGGCCGTGCGGCGCCACGCGGCGAGTGGAGGCACGGGCCGCGAGGGAGAGGGAGAGGGAGAGAAGGAGGCGAGGGCCGGCAGGTCCCTCCGCAGAACTTGATTTTTTTTTGAGGGCCGGCAGGTCCCTCCGCAGAACTTGATGATTTTTTTTTTGAGGGCCGGCAGGTCCCCTCCGCAGAACTTGATTTTTTTTGAGGGCCGGCAGGTCCCTCCGCAGAACTTGATTTTTTTTTTGAGGGCCGGCAGGTCCCTCCGCAGAACTTGATTTTTTTTGAGGGCCGGCAGGTCCCTCCGCAGAACTTGATTTTTTTTTTGAGGGCCGGCAGGTCCCTCCGCAGAACTTGATTTTTTTTGAGGGCCGGCGGGTCCCTCCGCAGAACTTGATTTTTTTTTGAGGGCCGGCAGGTCCCCTCCGCAGAACTTGATTTTTTTTTTGAGGGCCGGCAGGTCCCTCCGCAGAACTTGATTTTTTTTGAGGGCCGGCGGGTCCCTCCGCAGAACTTGATTTTTTTTTGAGGGCCGGCAGGTCCCCTCCGCAGAACTTGATTTTTTTTTTGAGGGCCGGCAGGTCCCTCCGCAGAACTTGATTTTTTTTTGAGGGCCGGCAGGTCCCCTCCGCAGAACTTGATTTTTTTTTTGAGGGCCGGCAGGTCCCCTCCGCAGAACTTGATTTTTTTTTTTGAGGGCCGGCGGGTCCCTCCGCAGAACTTGATTTTTTTTGAGGGCCGGCGGGTCCCTCCGCAGAACTTGATTTTTTTTTGAGGGCCGGCGGGTCCCTCCGCAGAACTTGATTTTTTTTTTTTGAGGGCCGGCGGGTCCCCTCCGCAGAACTTGATTTTTTTTGAGGGCCGGCGGGTCCCTCCGCAGAACTTGATTTTTTTTCTAAGTCCCGACTTGGGGACGACAGGCGGACCAGGGGAGGAGCTACCCGGCCAGGCCCGGGCGGCTCCACCTCCCTCGAGTCCGTGGTCGGTCCCGGCTGCCCGCTCCCCCACGCTCCAGGGGGTCGACCAGATGGCCCTGGGGGTTCCGTGGGGCGCCCCCCCCCCCCCCCCCCCCGCTCTTTGCAGGGTAATGGAGCAGTGTTTGGGGCCAGTGGCCGGGCCACGGTCCCACGAGGTCCCGGTGACCCGTGGCTAGGCCCCGCCAGATGGCGTAGCTATTTTGTCCCCGGAAAGGAGCAGGTTTTGTTGCCAGGTAGGTGCTGACACGCTGTTTGAGTGACTCGCCTTAGCGATGTGGGCCTCTGGGTGCGTGCGGGGCTCTGGGCTTGGCCGTGGTGCCAAATCCGGCTCGGCCCTCGCTCGTTGGAGCCGTCCGCGTGGGCCTGTGCGCCGGCTCTCGTGCCCCCAGCTGGTCCCGGGCTGTGGTGCCACCTCTGGTCTCCAGCACCCGAGGGCGGCGTGGGCAAGTGGCGTGGGTCCTTTATCCCGTTCACTCCACGCTGTGGGCGCCCGGCTGCGGCCGTGGTAACCCCCGCTCCGTTCCGCAAGGCTCCGTGCCACGTGTCAGGCGTTCTCCTTGGGTTGCCCGGCTGCTCTTGCCCTGGGCTCGAGGGGTGCCGGCGAGGCTGAAAGCAGGTCCCTCTGGTCGGTTGTCGTCGCCAGGCGTTTCCCCCCTTGGGTTCCTCCTTGGGCACGTTTTCGCTGATCGATGTGGTGATGTCGCGTTCTCCCGGGCCGGGTCTAAGCCGCGTCAGACGAGGGACGGACATTCATGGCGAATGGGACCGCTCTTCTCGTTCTGCCCGTGGGCCCCTCGCTCCTCCTCCTCCTCTGCCACCCGCTGCCGTGGGGGGGTGTTGAGGGGAGGGTGCGGGGGGGTTTGTGGGCTCCGGCCCGACTCTGCTTTCCCACGGTTCTCGCCTCAGGGCGCCCGTGGGTGTGGGGTCCAGCTGACGCAGCGGACACTCTCGCTTGCCGCTCTCGGCTCCTTCACGCGGGGTGAGCCGCCCTCCCTGTGTCGGGGAGGGCCATCCCGAGGCCGCGCTGCTCACCGCCCGGGCGTGCTGAGCGCGTGGCGCCTGGCCCTCTGTGGTGCCCCTGGAGCGCTCCAGGTTGTCTCAGGTGCCTGAGGCCGAGCGGTGGCGTCGTTTCCCGTTCCCAGCGACCCCCTCGGGCTGCCGCTGTCGGTGGTGTGTCCGGAGAGCGGGTGGTGGAAGTCGGTAAGGGAGGCCCACCCGCCCCCCTCTGTGGGGGTGCGGGCACCTCGTCGTCCTCTGGTGCGCGTCGTGCCAGGGCGGTGTGTGTGGACAGGACTTGGTGGGGCGTGTGAGTGACCGCGCCGGGCCGAGCCAGCGCTGCGGCGCCTGGCCAGCCGAGGGCTGCTGCTTCTCTTTGCCCGGCATGCCGTGCCCGTCTCCGCTCCTCTCGTGGCCTCGGTGTGGAGGCCTGAGGTCCCTTCCGGGCGGGGATGGGAGCATGGCGTGCGTAGAAGAGGCAAAGGCGGTCCCCTCGTGGGGCTCTGGCCGCGGGTGCTCAGGATTGTCCTGGGCCTGTCCCTTGCCGCAGACCCACCCCCCGCCCCCTCCCAGGCCCTGGAGGCCTTTGGGACGGCGTTTCCTTGGGCGGAGCCCGGTCAGGGGGACGAATGGGTGGGGGCGATGCGCCCTCGGTGAGAAAGCCTTCTCTAGCGATCCGAGAGGGTGCCTTGGGGTACCGGAACCCCCAGCCGCCGCCCCTCCTCTGCGCGTCGTGGCCACCGATGCGGGGTGACTACCGTCGCGTGTTGGGCAGAGCCCCCTCTCCGCGAGGGGTCTGCCGGCCCCGCGGTGGGGCCGAGCGTCGCTCTCTTGCCTACCGCGGCCTGCGCCTCCCCCCTCCGAGTCGGGGGAGGATCCCGCCGGGCCTGGCCGGCGTCTGGCGCGTGGGGCTCCCGCGTGCGTGCGAGTGCGAGAGCGTGCGCGCGCGCGGCCGCTCCCCCGCGGCGTGCGTCTCCTTGCTCTGCGCCGTGCGAGCGGCTGTCTGCCGCCCGCTCCCGTGCCGAGTCGCCGCCGGGGGGTGACGTGCGGGCACGGGTCGGGCCGCTCTCGCCTGGGGGCGCTTCCCCCGGGTCGTGGCTCCGGGATGGAGCAGACGGACGGATGGAGGTTCAGACGGGCCCCCGCGCGGCGGGGGTCGCGTTGGGGCCCGGTTCTTGGCGGGGGAAGGTGCGCCAAGGGTGCTGAGGCCGGCCGGCGTCCCCGGGCGTCGCGGGACCGCTCTCGTGCTGGTGGCGGTGGGATCCCGTGCACGTTTACCTGGCGGCCCGGCTCGCGCCTTCGTTGGTGCGCCCTTCCCCCCCCCGGAACCGCTCCCCACGCGCTGCCGGCCGTCGCCCGCTGTGCGCCCCCTCCCCGTCGCCGCCGACCTTTCCCCCCTACCTTGTCCCCGGCTCGCCTGGACGGCTTTGAAGGCGCGCTGTGCTCTCGATCCATTCCCTCGGGACCGAAACCGGCCTCGCCGCTGTTGGGTGTTGTCCCCCCTCCCCGGGCCTCTAGCGGCCTTGGGCGGGGGGGGGGCATCCCCGGGCGAAGGGCTCTCGGCCCGTTGTGAGGAGGAGAGGCCCGCGTGGGTCCAGTCGGGCGTGGGCACGGAGGGGTGTGGTCGTGCGCGCGGGAGGACGCCCTGTTGGGGGTCGGTCGTGACTCTGGCCGTGGTGGCTGGGGGGGCCCCGAGCCCTGCGATGTGGCGGGGGCCTGCCTGCCGGGGGCCGGGTCGGTGTCCTCGGGTGCCACGGGACCGCCCTTGTGCTGGAGGCCTTGGGCGGTGGGACCCCGTGTGCCCCGGCGGCCGACCTCGGGCCTCGGAAGGCGCCTTGGGGGGGCTCTCGCGCTCCCTCGCGGTGGCCCGCGGTCC
>NW_025721587.1:0-2500 GCF_922984935.1 Meles meles | reverse complement strand
CCGGCGAGCCACAACCCAGACTCGGATTCACCGCAGTGCTGCTGCCGGTGCCGCTTTTGGGGCGCCGCCCGCCCGCTTGGTGGTCTCCTTTCTAGTGCCCATAGCAGGTCGACCAGATGGTCCAGCCATGGATGGAGGGAATTCGGAGCACACGGAGGTGAGTGACGGGGCGGGGTGGGGTGAGGGGGCCCGCGTGGGGCGCGCGCACGCGCGCGGAGCGTGTCCCGTGTCCGGGAAGGAACCTGAGAAAGGCCCGGAGGCGGGGAGGCGGGGTGTGGCAAGACCTTGGGCTCGGGCTTGGGCTTGGGCCTCGGGAGGCAGTCCAGAGGTGGGCGGAACTTGGCAGAGTTGGGTTTTGGTGGTGGTGGTACTGGTGCTGGTGCTGGTGCTGGTGCTGGTGCTGGTGCTGGTGCTGGTGCTGGTGCTGGTGAAGATTTGATTCATTGGACAGGGGGAGGAGAGGGAGGGAGGGAGGGAGGGAGGGAGAGAGAGAGAGAGAGCGCGCGTGCGCGAGCGGGGGTGCGGGGGGTGGGGGGGGAAGCGGAAGAGCGAGGGAGTGCCAGTCCAGAGGTGGGCGGAACTTGGCAGAGTTGGGTTTTGGTGGTGGTGGTGCTGGTGCTGGTGCTGGTGCTGGTGCTGGTGCTGGTGCTGGTGCTGGTGCTGGTGAAGATTTGATTCATTGGACAGGGCGGGGAGGAGAGGGAGGGAGGGAGGGAGGGAGGGAGGGAGGGCGAGCGCGCGCGCGCGTGCGCGAGCGGGGGTGCGGGGGGGGGGGTGGGGGGGAAGCGGAAGAGCGAGGGAGTGCGCATGCGGGCAAGGCCGCTGCAGGCAGCGGGAAAGGGAGAGGCAGGCTTTCCACCGAGGAGGGAGCCCGATGTGGGGTTCCATCCCAGGACCGTGGGATCGTGACCCGGGCCGAAGGCGGCCGGCCGCCCAACCGACTGAGCCACGGACGCACCCCGGACGGACCTAGGAACAGTTGTAGTGACGTGATTTTTTTTGGAAGATTTTATGGATCGATTGGACAGACGGAGATCACAAGTAGGCAGAGAGAGAGGAGGGGGCTCCTCCTCCGAGCAGAGAGCCCGATGCTGGGCTCGAACCCAGGACCCTGGGATCATACCCTGAGCCGAAAGCAGAGGCTTTCACTCACGGAGCCACCCAGGCGCCCCTAGTGCCATGATGTGGACGGATCGTTGGAGACATGGGAACCGGTGTTCTTCTCGAAGCGCCTTCTGCACCGTCACTTCCACAGACCTGAACCTTTAAGGTGGACCTGGGGAGACCACTGTCAAAACGGACACAGGCGCCGCTGTTCTCCAGAAAGTTCGATCGACCCTGGGACGGCTATCCACTTTCCCTTTCTCTGAAATGACCTAGGACACCCCTCTTCTGGCCACCTCCTCTCTTGCTCCCCCCACCCCAACGACCCATCATGGGACCTTCCCCTTACACCTGCTGAACGCTTTTCCACCCCCCACCCCCCACCCCCCACCCCCCACCCCCCACCCCCCACCCCCCACCCCCCACCCCCCCCCCGCCTGGCCTGCGTTGGCTTGGAGTCTCTGCCGGACCCAGGACCCGGGCGGGGGGGTGGCCGCCCACAGACTCTGTCCACTCTCAGAGGTGATGAGTGGGGGTAACGCACAGAAGCTCTCAGAATACTACGCATGCCCAGTATCCTACACATCCACTCCCTGCCCCTCCCCCCCCACCACCGGTTTTGAATGTGTGCGCGGACCCACAGAGTGGAGGAATGGGCATGGACGCGCACACGCGGGCACGCACGGATGGCTAGGGAGGGAGGGACGGACGGACGAAGGAACTGAAGGGGGAAGAAGGGACGGGAAGGGAGAGAGGGAGATAGGCAGACCCACCCGCCGCCCTGTTCACCAACCACCCGCCCCGGTCACCTCCCTCCCTCCCTCCCTCCCTCCCTCCCTCGTCTACCTACCCTTTGCCCTCCCGTTTTCAAAGTGGAGATAAAATTCGCACTCCATAATTCACATACTCTTCAAGGGACGCGGTTCGGTAGCCTTTTATTCCTTAGGGGACTCCCAAAGATGCGCAACCCTCGCCACCGTTTCCAGAACGTTTCCATCCCTTCGAAAAGAAACACCCCTACCACCCCCTGCCCGCTTCCCACCCGCGCCTCCCCCTCCCCTCACCCTGACTCTCTTCACCGGTCTCCCCCTACAGCCTCCGATCCCCCCCTCCGTCCTGCCTAGGATTGGGGTATGACGGCTGCCTCCTTCCTACCTACCCCTGGAATCCCAAGGCATTCATTAGGTCACCCGTGGCTCTCGGGTTCCTTTTTCTTAGCGTCACGTTTTTGGGGCTCACCCAGGTGTTTCCATGGATCGGCGCGCTGCTCCTTTGGACGGCGTCATCGTTCTCCACGATGAGCTTAGGAAGATGAGTGGAACGACGACAGGATGTTCGTGGGCCACCGAGTCTCCCGCCCGACCCCTTCTCTTAAAACTTGAAGTGGTACTAAACA